>NC_086445.1:216507887-216692887 GCF_028390025.1 Pseudophryne corroboree
ATATATGAATATGGGGACAGACCCACAATAAGACCCTTTGGTCTTATTACGCCAGCACACACACAGCGCCAGTAGATACTGAAATAAAGTCCCAGCCTGTACAGCGCTTTATATATAGAATTAGCACCAAATAAATGTGCCCGCCCCCCCCCCCCCCTCGTTTTTACTCCCTGTTACTTGTTCAGCAGGGGAGAGTCTGGGAGCAGCTTCTCTGCAGCATGCTGTGGAGAAAATGGCGCTGGTTAGTGCTGGAAGATCAAGCTCCGCCCCCTCGACGGCGGGCTTCAGTCCCGCTATTTTTATTATACTGGCGGGGGATTTATTATATACTGCCTCCGCAGTATCTATATACGTGTGCCAGTCTTATGTGAGGTAAAAATTGCTGCCCAGGGCGCCCCCCCTGCACCCTTGCTGTGCCTGTGTGTGTCGTAAGAGCAATGGCGCGCAGTGCGACCACTGCGCGGTACCTCATGAAGATCTGAAGTCTTCTGCCGCCTTTGACGTCTTCTTGCTTCTTTTTCTTACCTGGCTTCAATCTTCCGACTCTGTGAGGAGGGCGGCGGCGCGGCTCTGGGACGAACAGCAAGGACGACACCTGTGTTCCGACCCTCTGGAGCTAATGGTGTCCAGTAGCCTAAGAAGCAGAGCCCATCAGTCCAGGAAAGTGGGTCTGCTTCTCTCCACTAAATCCCACGAAGCAGGGAGCCTGTTGCCAACAGTGCTCCCTGAAAATAAAAAACCTAACAAAAGTCTTTTCAGAGAAACTCAGTAGAGCTCCCCTGTAGTGCATCCAGTCTCCTCTGGGCACAGGATCTAACTGAGGTCTGGAGGAGGGGCATAGAGGGAGGAGCCAGTTCACACCCATCTAAAGTCTTAGAGTGCCCATGTCTCCTGCGGAGCCCGTCTATACCCCATGGTCCCTACGGAGTCCCCAGCATCCTCTAGGACGTAAGAGAAAAAAGGATTGCAGATTCTGCTTTTTAGCAGAATCTGCAATGCAACCTGAATAACCCCCTCTGTCCACACATGGAAAAAGGGGGAATGACCACGTGTCATGGAAGATGGCAACTTGTCACAGGGCTGTGGACTTATTGTATGCCCTGTCTAAACATGGTGGCAGAGCAGAATGTAGGGAGGCACAGCTGCTCATCTAGGCCTTCAGACAGCTGGACCAGGCCGTCAAGGCCATTAGCCCTTCTTGCATTTGGCCAGTCTGGCTGTGACTGTGAGGTTTATGTACAGATGAAGTGGACTGTTTTGCGGTGAATGATATACTATGCTGCACTATGTTTTTGATATATTGAGATACAGGGACGTGCAGTCAGGGGAGGCGCCTCCCCTGTCTTTAATAATTAAAATAATACAAAAAGATACTTATGACACAAATTCTGTGTATCTGACTTAGCCTTGAAATCATTTAAAGATTTTTTCCCCTGTAAAAAAACTGTTTTAAATGTGTTATGGAGGCACCGCTCTCGGTGCCTCCCACTGTCAGTGTTAAAGGGATGGAAGCGGGGGGCGGGGCCAAGCGTTGGGCAAGGAAAGCCTGTTAGGTGCCGCTTCTGCTGCTTTTCTTAACGGAAGTGCCGCTTTGGAAAGGGCGTGCTTTCAGCTCATATGAATGCACACCCCTTGCTCTCACATGCAGATGCAATTGGCCAGTGGTGGATCATATCCCCCCCCCCTTATCTTACTGAGCAGGTGAGGCTTCGATGGACGCTATAAGCTGCGGCCGCTGCCCCCCATCCCTTTCAGCTGCTGTCTGGCCGAGAATGCAGTCATGTCACACAGTCTGACATGACTGCTGCAGTACAGCCATCAGCAGCAGCAGTGCCCGATGCCTGCTCCCCCCTACCCTATCTGCATGGCTGCTCCCTCCCCCCGGGACCTGCCACCAATCTACTGCAGCAATATATCCCTGCTTCCTCCCCTCCTGAGGCTTCGCCTCCTCACGCTGCAGACCACGCCCCCTTCCTGCTCTAGTGTGGCTGTCTGGAAGATGTGATTCCTCCCCAGCCAGCTCCGTGAACCAGGGAATATACAAAGACTGCAACCTCCCACAATGAGAGGTCAGTATCTGTGGGGGGATTTTTTTTTTTTTTTTTATACTGTATATGGGGTTGGGGTATATATTATTATTATTATCTAGGGGTTTTGTATTAGTGTTATCTTAAGGGTAGTGGGCTGGTAAATAATATTGGGTGGGGGTTGTATCACCATCATGGGGTTGTGTACTATCCATAGGCGTGCACATGGGGGGTGCTTGGTACGCACAGGCACCCCCTAATGTCGGGCACCCCCAACACATCACACCTGCAGCACACTGTTCATCAGGCGCTCCAGCTCATTCCTGTGCCCCCCAAGCTGCGCCCACTGCCCGGAGTATATTATTTACTTCACTGGCCACTGGGTGCATTAACGTTAATGCATCCACCCGGCTCTGCCTCACGATGTGACATCATGGTGTCACACCGTGTCCCCCCCCCTCCCTGCCGCCCATGCCCTCTCTCTCTCCTGCCCGCGTTCTCTCTCCCGCCTGCGCTCCCTCTGTCCTTGTGTGCCGCCACACCTCCGCCACAGCGAGACAGTGCAGCACAGACTGAAAGTAAGTAACCCACTGTAAACTGCAGTGCTGCAGCTGAGGAGCCTGCCATGCTCATGCAGGAGAAAGAGAGGGGGACAGCAATGGGGAATATACGTTCTGCGTATGTACATGAAGTTACCAAAAAATGTCAGTTCATACTTTGTGGGATAATGTGAGTTTCGGCTCATACTGTATGGCGTAATGTGAATTTCGGCTCATACTGTATGGCGTAATGTGAATTTCGGCTCATACTGTGTGGCGTAATGTGATGTTCGGCTCATACTGTGTGGCGTAATGTGATGTTCGGCTCATACTGCGTGGCGTAATGTGATGTTTGGCTCATACTGTGTGGGGTAATGTGAGTTTGGCTCATACTGTGTGGCGTAATGTGATGTTCGGCTCATACTGTGTGGTGTAATGTGAATTTGGCTCATACTGTGTGTTGTAATGTAAATTTGGCTCATACTGTGTGGCGTAATGTGAGATTGGCTCATACTGCGTGTTGTAATGTGAAGTTCGGCTCATACTGCGTGGCGTAATGTGATGTTCGGCTCATACTGTGTGGGATAATGTGAATTGTGGCTCATACTGTGTGGTGTAATGTGAATTTCGGCTTATACTGTGAGGTGTAATGTGAGTTTGGCTCATACTGTGTGGGGTAATATAAATTTGGCTCATACTGTGTGGAATAATGTGAATTGTGGCTCATACTGTGTGGCGTAATGTGAGTTTGGCTCATACTGGGTTGGGTAATGTGAGTTTGCCTCATACTGTGTGGTGTAATGTAAATGTGGCTCATACTGTGTGGTGCAGTGACGTGCGGTGGGGTGAGGCAGAGCCTTTCCTGTCATACTTGCGTTTGAACCAGAGTTTTTACTGAATAAAGTATATGAAAAATACAAATAATCTATTTGAAATATCTTCTTTGCATTATTCTAATCATTTTTACAGCCAAAACTCTGCAGTAAAAAGTCTATGGCAGGTGAGGCAGTGCCTCCTCTGCTTATCTTTTCAGCACATCTCTGATCAAAACTCACCAGATTTCCAGGAGTTTATACTGCTGCACCCGTGTATAATGCCCAGATGTACCCTTTGGCTCATATATTGCATGTAAATCTGGCTCTGGGGCTAGCCAGTGCCTCCTGATCCATTTAGCTCACCGCACGTCCCTGGTGTGGCGTAATGGGAGTTTGGCTCATACTGTGTGGCGTAATGTGAATTTGGCTCATACTGTATGAGGTAATGTGAATTTGACTCATACTGTGTGGTGTAATGTAAATTTGGCACATACTGTGGTTTAATGTCAATTTGGCTCATACTGTGTGGCGTAATGTGATGTTCGGCTCATACTGTGTGGGATAATGTAAATTGTGGCTCATACTGTGTGGTGTAATGTGAATTTCGGCTTATACTGTGCGCCGTAATGTGAGTTTGGCTCATACTGTGTGGGGTAATGTGATGTTCGGCTCATACTGTGTGGTGTAATGTAAATTTGGCTCATCCTGTATGGAATAATGTGAATTGTGGCTCATACTGTGTGGCGTAATGTGAGTTTGGCTCATACTGTGCTGGGTAATGTGAGTTTGCCTCATACTGTGTGGCGTAATGTGAATTTGGCTCATACTGTGTGGCGTAATGGGAGTTTGGCTCATACTGTGTGGCGTAATGTGAATTTGGCTCATACTGTGTGAGGTAATGTGAATTTGGCTCATACTGTGTGAGGTAATGTGAATTTGGCTCATACTGTGTGCTATAATGTGAATTTGGCTTATACTGTGTGGGGTAATGTGAGGTTTTTTTTTACACACACACACACACACACACACACACACACACACACACACACACGTATTCAGCAAGGAGGGAGTCTGTGTGCCATCTCCATCCGGGCCCCCTTGGCCCACGCAGGGACAGTGGCGGTAGCAGGCATGGTAGATGCTAGAACCAAGTGGGCTAAAGGACCTCTGATGTCAGGGGGAGGAGCTAGGCTGGTGGGATAGTTCTTTCACTAACCACACCATCTTTCACTATCCACGCGACCAACTTTAGTAACCTCCGCTTGCCAGCGTGCCCGAAACATGGCGAGCGTACATTTCGTGTACCATGTTCTGGCCTAGCCCTTCCCCCTGGTGACGTCAGAGGTCCTTTCTTCAACTTGGTTTTAGACATAACCTAGCTGGCATTGGCTTGACAGCGGTAGGGGTCATCGGCAGACTCGGTAGACATTATGGCTACAGTCTACAAATGGTTAATGGTTTCAATCATGAACTCTCCCTCACACTCTAGAGCAGCTAATTGTCTATGATAGGAACCAACACCTGTTCCTTAAAAGCATACAAACACTGGGGAGATATAGACAATCTGCGCTAAGAGTAAAAAACTCCAAGTCTCTGTTTCAGTTATCATATACTGAGTGTTCCATAATTCTCTGTGATCCAGTGCAATATCCTGGTCACCTCCTATATCAACAAATTTCTGTCACGATCCTATAAACCTCTCAGGGGATGTTTTGAGTGAAATAACACTACTTACATATTATTTCACTCTCGCATGCGATGAAAGGTTTCTTTACACACCGTACACCACACTGGCCCCTTCACTTCAATAAACGTGGGAAACTTACATTATAAGTCTGAAACAGAGACTTGAGGAGTTTTTTACTCTTTTAGCGCAGATTGTCTATATCTCCCCATTATGGCTGCAGTGCCTCACCAGCCACTGACCTCACCACACGCCACTATTGAGATATAGATAGCTTAACTGATTAAAGATCCACAATATTGCATGAATTATTTACATAATCCTTTATTCCCCCTTAGCTACGTAACACCCTGTCCTATCCGAGTGAATAAAACAAAAAACAAAAATCATTATACTAAAGAATTACTGAATAATGGTATATGAGCTGAGATACTTTCTTTAAGTACTAGTAATGTAAATAATTCTAGTCTATATTTACAATACACAATATTACTTCTCTCTTTACTGTTCCGAAGGGCAAATATGGTTAAGGTTTATAATATTTGTCCTTCAGAAAAAGAGTAGCTTTATATGTATGACTGCTAATTAAATTTAAGATTCTTCATGACGAACTGCCTATGGGACGCTAGTAGATTGTGGTGAGAAACTATCTCAGTCCTTGAATATTAAGCTGTCAGACTTATCATTTGTTCACCACAATGTCTTCACACACTGGTCTAATTAAAGGATAATTATGGCTAGCAGCCACTTGACAGCATTAATTGTCTATTACCACCCTGCTCTTGTAGAGATGTGGATTCTGTTGTTTCTTCTGCACACATTATAATGACTCATTTGAGTTTCAGATAAATTAAGTTAAAAATTAGGCAGGTAATTAGGATTAATGGATGTGAATCGCCTTGCAACTTCAAAACACCAGGTTAACATATTTAATGGATATACCAGTAAACAGACGATGATAAAATTATGCTTTCACTATCTTTGGGACCCAATAAATGTGTAGAATAACAGTACTGCAGCACAGTAGGCTATAAGGCAGATAATATTGCCAATGTTAATGGCAGAAATAATAGTTTCTAATGTCAAATTTGTTTACTTACATTTATTCTTGCATAATAATGAGACTTCTGAAAAATAAACCACACAGCGTGAAATAAAAGGGAGCGGGGGAACATTGACCTAGTCCTATTTCAAAACTGTTTTGCAAGTTTCACTCCTCTAGCAAAGATAGTTTGCATACACAGAAGTTGCGTTGAAAAAAAAATGCTTAGTTCAACAGTAAAGCAACGTGTACATTTTAGTTAAATTGAACAAAATGCCCACTGAATCATATAAGATTTAGTGACAGTTGTAAGAATGTTGAAGATGATGAACATCCGGGAAGACTTTGCACATCAAAAACGAAAATGTGGAAAGAATTGAGAAAATTGTTTAAATTGATGGTCAACTCAGCATCCGAATGACAGCAGAAATGGTAAACATCAACAAGAAACTATTAGGCAAGTTTTGCATCAAGATCTTAACATGACAAAAGTTTGTGTCAAGATGGATCCAAGGATTCTCGCTGCTGAGCACAAAGAAAATAGAAAGCGATTTTGTACAGACATTTTGGAATACAGTCAAGTAGATTCATATTTTTAGATAGTTATTACCTGTGATGAAACATGGATCTTCCAGTAAAGACAAAACGCCAGTCCATGTACTGGAAGACACCATCATCACCAAGAATAAAGAAGGCACATCAAAACAAATCCAAATTCAAGGCCATGTTAATTGTTCTCTTTGATATCAAGGGTGTTATTTTGGAAGACTGGGTACTAGAAGGCGCCACAGTGAATCAACATTACTACAATAATGTTCTAAAAAGTTTGCGGGAAAGAATCAGAAGAAAGAGGCTAGAATTTTGGAAAAATGGTTTCATCCTCCATTAGGATAATGCACCAGCCCACACAGCTCTCTCTATGAAAATGTTTTAGCGCTAGAACACCATCCATATTTGCCAGACCTAGCACCATGTGACTTTTTTTTCCCTAAAGTCAGATCTGTACACAAGTGAACCCGTTTTGCATCGGTTACTGAGGTAAAGAAGAACATGACGGAGCTGTTGAGACAGCTTACAGTTAATGAGCTACAGCATGGCTTTGACCAATGGAAAATAAGAATGCAGCGGTGTGTGGATGCAGTACATAGAAGGGGAACAGAGTTATAATGTACTTAAAATAATTATATGTAAATTATAGCATCAGTCTCGTTATTTAATAGCCACACTTCGTGTATCTTTGAAATAAAAGCAAAGGAAGAAATAAAATTATTCCTATAAAAGTGTAGCGCTAGACCTTGATCAAATCCCAACAGAGTTTAATAGTTTTTTCTGTGGTACTTAATTGAGTTTGTGATTACAGTTGTGAAAAAATGCTTAATTGAAAGATTTGAAGGTGATTAATAATCATCCATTTCAACAAGTCAGTTCTTCAGAAATTTCTGCATTAGCAGCTGACTTCTAAATCTATCCTCTGGGATCTTGTGGCTGCACTTTTGACCAAGACCTCATTGCAATTTAGGCATTTGATTTCTAAAGAATAAGTGGCATGCAAAAATAGGGGTGGGGGATGATAGACAGTGTCTAGTTAGACAGTCAATAGATAGACACCACATGTTAGACAGACATTAGGTCGACAGGGTCAGAAGGTCGACAGGGCCAAAAGGTCAACATGAAAAAGATAAACAGTACAAAGGGTAGACAGGGTCAAAATGTCGACATGAAAATGGTCGACACAAAAAAGGCAGACACCATATTTTTTAGCATTTTTGTGGTTTGTGTAGATAGTTTCGTCATCTGGGATCCCCAATTATAGATACAAATATAACCGGGAGCCCAGAGCAGCCCTGTTCCCTAGAGTAATCAGGTCAGTAAGAAGAGAGGACAGGCCCTCAGCCACAGAACAGCGGACAAGCCATACTGATCCTTCCAATCTTGTTTTATGAAAGAAGCATGGGATCCATTATTTGCTCCTAATCGTGGACCAGCCTATCTGTGATATGGTTTCAAAAAACCTACGTTTGTGAGTTTAAAATTTAGACCATTAAAGGACATTTTATACTGTTTTGGTGTTTTTGCACTATTGCGTTTTCTCTTTTGTAGTATCATTACTCAAGGGACTAAATTCCCTCATGGTCTACGTTCTTTCCATTCGATTATATGAAAGCTCTTCATCTACAACCTTGGACCTAATTTACAGTGTAAGCGCAATTATACATTTTATCTATGGTACATCCCCAATTGTAGAAAGGCATCCCCTCACGGGGCTTGCTTCGTTTGCTATGTTTCAGGCTCGGTGGCTCGCTGCGCTCGCCACAAGGTTTCTAACCAACTCTATGCCGACATGGATAGAGAAGGTATGAAATAGTCCAAAAACATGTAAAATAAAACAAAAAACTGTGTTTACCTTTTTTATGTTGACCATTTTCATGTCGACATTTTGACCCTGTCGACCTTTTGTACTGGCTACCTTTTTTCATGCCGACCTATTGACCCTGTCTGTCTAACTGATGGTGTCTATCTATTGACTGTATAACTAGACACTGTCTATCTATCATCCAGATACCCCAAAATAGTAAATTTCCACACATAAATACTGTATTATTGTCATCCATTATTTATATGGTGTCACAAGGATTCCACAAGCGCTTAATAAAGTACATAAACAAATGAGCAAAACATGAAAACAATGACTTACAGTTAAAGATATTGAAGGACAAGTACATGGTATATAAACATGTCTTCATCATAACACTGAAATGAGCATCAGGTTGGCAGAAACCAAGGGAGAGCTGCTGTTATAGGGAGTATGGAGTAGACAACAGTCTGAGGGGTCTATTTACTAAGCCTGGGATGGAGATAAAGTCGACGGAGATAAAGTCCCAACCAATGGGCTCCTAACTGCCATGTCACAGTCTGGGTTTAAAAAAATTACAGTTTAGAGCTGGTTGCCTGGTACTTTATCTCCATCCAAGTCTTAGTAAATAGACCCCTAAGTAAGGAAAAGGAAAAGCACATGAGAGGAGAGGGCCCTACTCGTGAGAGCATACATTCTAAAGGGAAGGGGCAGGCTGACAGGGGTGACAAAGATTGGGTAAACAGTGAGCATGGAACAGAGGGTTAGAGAGATGGCTGGGTTTGATGAAGAAGTGGGTCTTGAGAGCCCATTTGAAGTTTTGTAGAGAGGAAGAGAGTCTGATAGGGAGAGGTAGAGAATTCCAGAGCAGCAGGTGCATAATCTTGAAAGCAGGGTGGGAGGAAGTAATCAGTAGGCAGGGGAGGTGGCATGCATTTGTGGAGCGAAGAGGGTGGGCGTGAGTGTGAAGGGAGATAAGGTCAGAGATGTAAATAGGAGAGAATGGGTGAGGGCTTTGTAAGTGAGTTTGAGAAGCTTGAATTGGATTTAGGGGGTAATTCAGAGTTGATCGCAGCAGCAAATTTGTTAGCAGTTGGGCAAAACCATGTGCACTGCAGGTGTGGCAGATATAACATGTGCAGAGAGAGTTAGATTTTGGTGGGTTATTTTGTTTCTGTGCAGGGTAAATACTGCCTGCTTTATTTTTACAATGCAATTTAGATTGCAGATTGAACACACCACACCCAAATCTAACTCTCTCTGCACATGTTATATCTGCCCCCCCTGCAGTGCACATGGTTTTGCCCAACTGCTAAAAAATTTCCTGCTGCGATCAACTTGGAATTACCCCCCATGTGCATTGCAGGTGTGGCAGATATAACATTTGCAAACAGAGTTAGATTTGGGTGGGTTATTTTGTTTCTGTGCAAGGTCAATACTGGCTGCTTTATTTTTACACTGCAATTTAGATTTCAGTTTGAACACATCTCACCCAAATCTAACTCTCTGCACATGTTATATCTCCCCCCCGCCACACTCCCCCCCAGCAGTGCACATGGTTTTGCCCAACTGCTAATAAATTTGCTGCTGCGATCAACTCTGGATTAGGTCCCTCATTCCGAGTTGTTCACTCGCTAGCTGCTTTTAGCAGCATTGCACACGCTAAGCCGCCGCCCTCTGGGAGTGTATCTTAGCATAGCAGAATTGCGAACGAAAGATTAGCAGAATTGTGAATAGAAATTTCTTAGCAGTTTCTGAGTAGCTCGAGACTTACTCAGCCATTGCGATCAGTTCAGTCAGTTTAGTTCCTGGTTTGACGTCACAAAACACCCAGCGTTCGCCCAGACACTCCTCCGTTTCTTCAGACACTCCCGCGTTTTTCCCAGAAACGCCAGCATTTTTTCGCACACGCCCAGAAAACGTCAAGTTTCCGCCCAGAAACACCCACTTCCTGTCAATCACAGTACGATCACCAGAACGATGAAAAAACCTTGTTATGCCGTGAGTAAAATACCTAACTTTTGTGTAAAATAACTAAGCGCATGCGCTCTGCGAACCTTTCGCATGCGCAGTAAGCGACTAATCGCAATATAGCGAAAATCGGCAACGAGCGAACAACTCAGAATGACCCCCTAGGCCCTTAGAAGGGGAAGGGGAGCCAGTGTAGGGCTTGTTATAGAGAGGAGGCAGACATAGTATGTTTAGAGAAGATGATGAGCCGCGCAGTAGCATTGAGGACAGATTGTAGTGGAGAGACTTTGTAGTCAGGGAGGCCAGATAAGGGGAGATTACAGTAGTCCAATCTGGAGATGACCAGTGCGTGGATGAGGGTCTGATCCTGGAAGTATTTTTGAGATGGAAACAGCAAGACTGCGAAAGGTATTGCATATGTGTTTTGAAGGAGAGAGAGAAGTCAAGTATAACCTCAAGACAGCACACTTGGGAGCAGGGGTGTATCTAGGGGTCCGAGCACCCCTGGCAAAGTAAGGGAATGGCGCCCCCCCCCCCCTCATAGTTAAAATATGGAAGTCGCGTGTGCCAAAAAAGGGGCATGGCCACACAATTGTACCCTTATTTCATATTACACCACACAGTAGTGTCCCTTACTCACATTACAACGCACAATAATGTCCGTTATTCACATTATGCTATGCCTCCAAAGAAAAAAAATATTTGACCCCCACAGAAAAAAAAAACACACACACCATTGGCCCTACAGAAAAGAAAACATATTAAACAACACAGAAAAAATAAAATAAAAACACACTGGCTTTCACAAGAGAACAAACAAATTGACCACCGACATGAAAAAAAATGAACATACTGACCCCCGTAGGAAATTAAAAAAACACACATTGGCCCCAACATAAAAAAAAAACATATTGGCATCCACAGAAAAAATAAACACATTGGCCCCCACATAAACCCCCCCCCATATATTGGCACCCACAGAAAACAAACACACACATTGGCCTCTACAAAAAACAATCAAACACATTGGCCCCAACAGGAAAAAAACACAATGACCCCAAACAGGAAAAATAAAATAAATTATCCCCCACAGGGAAAAAATAAAATAAAATTGGCTCCCACATTTAAAATATTAAAACACATTGGCCTACAAAAATAAATAAAAAATGGGGTGGACTGTGTATGTTCTTGCATTCGGTGGGGGGGGGGGGGTACTCTGTCTAGGGGGCTGACGCACACAGCTGACACACTGAGACACAAACAGATGCTGACACACTGATGCTGACAGAGACACACAGAAAGATGCTGACACGCTGAGGCTTACACACTGACACAGATGTTGACACACAGACCCTGACATGCAAACAGACAATGACACACTGACACACAGACAGATGCTGGCACACTTATGCTGACACAGACACACAGACAGACACTGACACACAGACAGATGCTGACACTGACACACAGAAACATGTTGACACACTGATGCTGACACAGACAGATGCTGATACACTGATAGATGTTAACACAGACCCTGACTTACTGACATACAGAAACTGACACTGACAGACGCTGACACACAAACAGATGCTGACACACAAGCTATTTCACCTTCCCATGATGTGTGTCCCTTGCCTCCCCGCATGCAGCTGCCAAGTGGGAGGGGGGGGAGGGAGAGGATACAGTGCAAGCCACAGCCGCCAGGTGGGAGTTGGGGGGCATCACTAACCTGCACATGCTTCTGTCTGAGGCCAAGGTCTCGATTCCAGTTGCTGCAGGCTGCTGGGTCCTAGGGACCAAGGGTTGTTTGGCTCCAGGGCACCCCCTGCTATTACACTGTTTGCCTGGCCCCTCTGTGCGCTCGCTGTCCCTGGTCACTTGCCTCAGCACACACTACACTAGCTTCACTGCCGCGGCTCCAGTTTGAATGAGCTTCTGTTCTGCGCATGCGCAGAAGCTCATATCGCCGCAGCCGCGGATATAGGAATCGGCCAAAGTGGGGCGGAGCAAGGCCACTGAAGTCAACGGGAGGGGGGCATCCCAATCCGCCGCTGCTGACCTGTGTTGTCGTCGTCCGATGCCCGACAAAAATCACAGAAGGCAGCAGCGGCAGACACTGTTCTTCTCGCCAGAGTCCGGCACCGCTCAGCAGTCCATGCTACAATAAAGTAACTCTGCAAAACTACAGCTCCCAGCAGCCATTGCTGCCGGGAGCTCACAGCAGCAATGGCTGCTGGGAGCTGTAGTTTTAAAGAGTTACTTGATTGTAGTGCAGACTGCGGAGCGGTGCCGGACTCTGGCGAGAAGAACAGTGCCGCTGCTGCCTTCTGTGGTCTTTGCCGGGCATCCCTGCAGGTGGGGGACACAGGGGCATAGTGAATCTGCCCCTTGGCCACGGGTGGCACAACCAGGCGGCGCCCCTCCTCAGCTGGCGCCCCTGGCGAGTGCCATCCTGGCCAATGGCTAGATACGCCCCTGCTTGGGAGCTAGAGGAGATGGATGTGCTGTCAATAGATAATGGAATTGTGGGATATGAAGATATATGGATGCAGAGGCAGATTGGGCATAGGGTCTACAGGGAAGATTCCCGGTGGGCCGACGCATCCGTGGGGCCTGTTTTGTTTGAGGACATGTGGTCCTATTTATAGACATAATGAATAAGATGCCAAACAATTTGCATATATGAAAATGACTTTGCCACTTAGCCTGTGATTGCAGATGATCTAGTGTATGCTCTGTCTGCCTGCTTGGCTGACATATGAGATTGAGTGAATAGTGATTGGGATACGGTTGGTGTAATGAGCAAGAAAATATATCTTTCTAAAGAATTATATAGTTTCCTAAATTCTGAAGGTGTATCATATAATGTGCTCATAATATTTAATTTTATTTCCTTTTAACTTCCCCCTTTATGCTGGACATGCCCACTATGTGGAAAGTCTTGGGGGGAGGGTGCTGCTGCCATGGCCCATGGCTAGACCTTACACCTCTGGTGCTGCCCAAGTGGGGCCACTAGTACAAATTTTTTCCAGGGCCGCTTTTTGTTCCCAATCCGCCCCTGTATGGAAGGAAGGGAAGATGATCATCCCAGTCTTAGACATGTCAAGTTTAATAAAGCACTGGGAAAAGATAGCAAAGAGACAGTTTGAGATACAAGTGAGGAGAGAGGGGGTGAGGTCAGGGGAGAAAAGGTAGATCTGAGTGTCATCAGCATAGAGATGGGCCAAAAAAAAACTGATAAAGAGGACATATAGAGGGACAATAGGAGAGATCCAAGAACAGAACCTTGGGGGACAGGTACTGTTAGTGTATGTGTAGGGGGGGGGGGGGAGTCAGGAGAGGAGACAGAGATCTCGGGATGTGTATGCTTGTGCATGGACAGCATGCTTAGGCATTATTATCACTTGCCTTATAGCAGGTATAAAAGATATGCCTTCTACTATGTGCATAAATGCATTAGCCATATCTGCATGTCCATGCCGTTACAAGACATTGCCCACATTAGAATGCACCATATCTCTGGGCTTGCGTGGGTTGCCTCCAGGTACTCCAGTTTCTTCCCACAATCCAAAAATATACTAATAGGCTATATGTGTGTACATGTAGTAGGGAACGTGGGGGGGTCATTCAGACCTGATTACTCGCTGCCTATTTTTCGCAGCACTGCGATCAGATAGTTGCCGCCCATAGGGAGTGTATGTTAGCTTTGCAAGGGTGCAATCGCATATGCAGCCGAGCGGTACAAAAAAGTTTTGTGCAGTTTCTGAGTAGCTCAGAACTTACTCAGCTGCTGCGATCACTTCAGCCTGTTCTGGCCCGGAAACTGACGTCAGACACCTGCCCTGTAAACACTTTGACACGCCTGCATTTTTCCTTCCACTCCCAGAAAACGGTCAATTGCCACCCAGAAACGCCCTATTCCTGTCAATCTCCTTGCGATCGGCTGTGCAAATGGATTCTTCGTACAATACATCGCCCAGCAACGATCCGCTTTGTAGCCGTACAACGCACCTGCGCATTGCGGTGCATATGCATGCGCAGGTCTAACCTGATCGCAGCGCAGCGAAAAATCCTAGCGTGTGATCAGGTCCGAATGACCCCAATAGAGTGTAAGCTGGGGCAGGGACTGATGTGAATGGACAAATATTGGCCCTCATTCCGAGTCGTTCGCTCGGTAATTTTCTTCGCATCGCAGCGTTTTTCTGCTTAGTACGCATGCGCAATGTCCGCACTGCGACTGCGCCAAGTAATTTTGCTATGAAGATAGTTTTTTTACTCACGGCTTTTTCTTCGCTCCGGCGATCGTAGTGTGATTGACAGGAAATGGGTGTTACTGGGCGGAAACACGGCGTTTTATGGGCGTGTGGATAAAAACGCTACCGTTTCCGGAAAAAACGCGGGAGTGGTTGGAGAAACGGAGGAGTGTCTGGGCGAACGCTGGGTGTGTTTATGACGTCAAACCAGGAACGACAAGCACTGAACTGATCGCAGATGCCGAGTAAGTCTGAAGCTACTATGAAACTGCTAAGTAGTTTGTAATCGCAATATTGCGAATACATCGTTCGCAATTTTAAGAAGCTAAGATTCACTCCCAGTAGGCGGCGGCTTAGCGTGTGTAACTCTGCTAAAATCACCTTGCGAGCGAACAACTCGGAATGAGGGCCTCTGTTGCTAAGTCAGATTTTCTCACAATCGCTCCAATTTCAATTGTTCTTTCTAAATCTCCTTGTGTTGCACTTCTCTCCAGTTCGTCCTTGCACTATTCTTGCTTCAAGTGCTTACTTGTTTCTTGTATCCAGGAGGTCAATATATTATCAAGTCATGGGCCCTCATTCCGAGTTATTCGCTCGCAAGGCGATTTTAGCAGAGTTACACACGCTAAGCCGCCGCCTACTGGGAGTGAATCTTAGCTTCTTAAAATTGCGAACGATGTATTCGCAATATTGCGATTACAAACTACTTAGCAGTTTCAGAGTAGCTTCAGACTTACTCGACATCTGCGATCAGTTCACTGCTTGTCGTTCCTGGTTTGATGTCATAAACACACCCAGCGTTCGCCCAGACACTCCTCCTTTCTCCAGCCACTCCCGCGTTTTTTCCGGAAACGGTAGCGGTTTTATCCACACGCCCATAAAACGCCGTGTTTCCGCCCAGTAACACCCATTTCCTGTCAATCACACTACGATCGCCGGAGCGAAGAAAAAGCCGTGAGTAAAAAAACTATCTTCATAGCAAAATTACTTGGCGCAGTCGCAGTGCGAACATTGCGCATGCGTACTAAGCAGAAAAACGCTGCGATGCGAAGAAAATTACCGAGCGAACGACTCGGAATGAGGGCCAGAGTGAGGTCCAATGGGGGGTGGGAGCAGTAGAAATCTTGCAGATGGGAGTGAAAGGAGGCAACCAGGGTGGAGTCAAGGCAGCAGTCTCTGGAAGAACAGAGGGTGCTTACAGGGAGTGTAGACAAAAATTAGGTTAGAGACTTAGAGGGTGGAGGTGATGCAGGAATGATAATGAGACAAAAAAAGTCAGTGTATTAAGACAGGGGTGTATCTAGGGGTCCGAGCACCCCTGGCAAAGTAAGGGAATGGCGCCCCCCTCCCTCATAGTTAAAATATGGAAGTCGCGTGTGCCAAAAAAGGGGCATGGCCACACAATTGTACCCTTATTTCATATTACACCACACAGTAGTGTCCCTTACTCACATTACAACGCACAATAATGTCCGTTATTCACATTATGCTATGCCTCCAAAGAAAAAAAATATTTGACCCCCACAGAAAAAAAAACACACACACACCATTGGCCCTACAGAAAAGAAAACATATTAAACAACACAGAAAAAATAAAATAAAAACACACTGGCTTTCACAATAGAACAAACAAATTGACCACCGACATGAAAAAAAATGAACATACTGACCCCCGTAGGAAATAAAAAAAACACACATTGGCCCCAACATAAAAAAAAAACATATTGGCATCCACAGAAAAAATAAACACATTGGCCCCCACATAAACCCCCCCCCCCCATATATTGGCACCCACAGAAAACAAACACACACATTGGCCTCTACAAAAAACAATCAAACACATTGGCCCCAACAGGAAAAAAACACAATGACCCCAAACAGGAAAAATAAAATAAATTATCCCCCACAGGGAAAAAATAAAATAAAATTGGCTCCCACATTTAAAATATTAAAACACATTGGCCTACAAAAATAAATAAAAAATGGGGTGGACTGTGTATGTTCTTGCATTCGGTGGGGGGGTACTCTGTCTAGGGGGCTGACGCACACAGCTGACACACTGAGACACAAACAGATGCTGACACACTGATGCTGACAGAGACACACAGAAAGATGCTGACACGCTGAGGCTTACACACTGACACAGATGTTGACACACAGACCCTGACA
Organism: Pseudophryne corroboree; assembly: GCF_028390025.1. NCBI lineage: Eukaryota > Metazoa > Chordata > Amphibia > Anura > Myobatrachidae > Pseudophryne > Pseudophryne corroboree. Next base: position 216,524,744 of record NC_086445.1, read on the forward strand.
TGCAAACAGACAATGACACACTGACACACAGACAGATGCTGGCACACTTATGCTGACACAGACACACAGACAGACACTGACACACAGACAGATGCTGACACTGACACACAGAAACATGTTGACACACTGATGCTGACACAGACAGATGCTGATACACTGACAGATGTAAACACAGACCCTGACTTACTGACATACAGAAACTGACACTGACAGACGCTGACACACAAACAGATGCTGACACACAAGCTATTTCACCTTCCCATGATGTGTGTCCCTTGCCTCCCCGCATGCAGCTGCCAAGTGGGAGGGGGGGGAGGGAGAGGATACAGTGCAAGCCACAGCCGCCAGGTGGGAGTTGGGGGGCATCACTAACCTGCACATGCTTCTGTCTGAGGCCAAGGTCTCGATTCCAGTTGCTGCAGGCTGCTGGGTCCTAGGGACCAAGGGTTGTTTGGCTCCAGGGCACCCCCTGCTATTACACTGTTTGCCTGGCCCCTCTGTGCGCTCGCTGTCCCTGGTCACTTGCCTCAGCACACACTACACTAGCTTCACTGCCGCGGCTCCAGTTTGAATGAGCTTCTGTTCTGCGCATGCGCAGAAGCTCATATCGCCGCAGCCGCGGATATAGGAATCGGCCAAAGTGGGGCGGAGCACGGCCACTGAAGTCAACGGGAGGGGGGCATCCCAATCCGCCGCTGCTGACCTGTGTTGTCGTCGTCCGATGCCCGACAAAAATCACAGAAGGCAGCAGCGGCAGACACTGTTCTTCTCGCCAGAGTCCGGCACCGCTCAGCAGTCCATGCTACAATAAAGTAACTCTGCAAAACTACAGCTCCCAGCAGCCATTGCTGCCGGGAGCTCACAGCAGCAATGGCTGCTGGGAGCTGTAGTTTTAAAGAGTTACTTGATTGTAGTGCAGACTGCGGAGCGGTGCCGGATTCTGGCGAGAAGAACAGTGCCGCTGCTGCCTTCTGTGGTCTTTGCCGGGCATCCCTGCAGGTGGGGGACACAGGGGCATAGTGAATCTGCCCCTTGGCCACGGGTGGCACAACCAGGCGGCGCCCCTCCTCAGCTGGCGCCCCTGGCGAGTGCCATCCTGGCCAATGGCTAGATACGCCCCTGTATTAAGATGTGAACCATAGGAGGACAGTTTCTTTGAAACTAATGAAGTGGAGCGTTTGAAGAAGTGTGTCAAAGGCAGCAGATAAGTTTAGAAGGTTGAGAATGGAGAAATAATCTTCAGTTTTGGCAGTGAGAAGGTATTTGGTGACCATAGTAATAGTGGTTTCTGTAGAGTGGAGGTGGTTGAAGACAGTCAAGAAGGAAGTCATTCATTGAAGCTTGGAGATAAAAGGAAGGTGAGAGGTCGGGCAGTAGTTTGAGAGAAAGTTGGGGTCAAGATCTGGTTTCTTAAGGATGAAACAAGTGCGTGTTTGAAGGAGGAGAATTTTTTGACCTTGTCACAGTAATATATGAGTATATTACTCAAACACAGCAATTAGAACCCAATAGCAGAAGTTCACAAACATGGCAACAGCAGTGAGCAACCAAGTAATATCTTAATAGAATGTTGCACCTGTGAGATGTCTTCACACCAGGCACAGATTGTTGTTAGATTTGGTCTGATACACAGAAATCCAGAAGATTTATTAGGGATCAGGCAGTAGCAGAAATCAAGTTCAAAGTCAAGGTCTGTTACACAAGTAACCAGCAGGTTTGTTCAGGGATCAAGACAGAGGCAGAGGTCAAATTCTAGAAAGGGCTTGATTCACAAATATTCAACAGACCGTTTAAAGGAGCGGTCAGAAACAGTAGTCCAAAGATCAGAATGCTAGGTTCAGAAGCAGAAGTGTCAGTAGTATTTCACACCAGAGCGAGGCACAGTCTTTGTCAAGAAATAGTAATCACCTACTAGGAGCCTGATCTCTTTTATGGCTAAAGGGAATGGGCTACGAGCCGAGAGCCACCCCCTTCTGTGCATGCATCCAAACTTCTTTGCATTTAGCTGCCTGGGGATGATGGCTGTGAATGCCCTAGAACTAGGGACGTGCAGTGGGGTAAATGGCTCAGGAGGCACTGGCTAGTACCAGAGCCAGATTTACACACAACATATGAGCCCAAGGGTTCATGTGGGCATTATAAACAGGTGCAGCAGTGTATACTGTTGGAAATTTGTTGAGTTTTGATCAGAGATGTATGGGAAAGACAGGCAGGGGAGGCACTGCCTCACCTATCATAGACTTTTTTTACCCCAAAGTTGTGACTAACTTTTTACAGCTTATTGTATGACGTATACTGTATGAACACCGTAGTCTTAATATTACATTCTTACAACTTACAATGTACTTTTTAGATACGATGATGGTATAACCCCTCATAACCCCTGCTATACTGTATATTTTACATGTACTTGCCATCTCTCATTGCAGTCCATGCACTATATCTTTCATTTAATTTGTTTTTATCATCATGAGATACTGTATGTGATTTATTTAGTTTTTGGACATCTGTAATCAAATTGCTTTGCAATGTCACATTTTTCCTAAAGACTTTGTAACAAGAGTACATAATTTTAGTGGTCCATTAGCAGCTAAATAGGATCAAGCTGTAAACCTGCACAGCAAAATCACTGCTAAACAGAGCAGCCACCACAAACCTGGCATGAGAAGCTGTTTTAAATCCTCCTCTGCCTTTCGCCACACTGTAATGTGCATCAAAGAATGTCAGATTTCCTAACGCCTCCAATGGGAGCTGTCCCTTCAGCTTAGTGCTGAAGTCTCTGGATGGTCACATGGACTCAGTGTTGTTTCACGTGAATTTATTGCAAGCTTCCTAAAATCACGCAAACAAAACATTTTGCATTCATTATACGTATGAAGCAATTTAAGCCTTTTGTTGCCTTCTGTATATTCAACTATTGTTTGCTTTTTTTTGGAGTGTGTTTTAAAAGAGAAACAAAATTAGTTCTTTTTTTTTTTTTTTACCTAAAGCAGAAATAGGGAGAGTGCAAATGTTTAGACATGTTTTAGAAAAGACAAAGAACACTATACTGTATGTATTCTTATGTGCCGAAGAGAAACCTACTCCCACTTACAGAATTTCACTATAAAATGAACGTGGGCTGCAGCAGTGAGGTGTATACAATTTAGTGGGCAAATTTTCTCATGGATTTTGTTTTGATTTTATTTAACATCAATCAGTGGTTGATATTGGTGGTGGCTATATACTGTATATGCCATGGACCAACTTTGTGGCAGCAGAAAATAGGCCTTTTTCCTGGTTCAACATGACAATGGGCCTGATTTAATGGAGTATGTTAACCCAATGTTAATGCACATCTCCAATGTTTTAAGATCTGCACATGGGCAGAAGTTGCACTGCACATGCGCAGATCTGGGTCTGTGATTTCGCCCGCAGTGCCCCAAAAGTCACATAATGATTGACATGGTACATGCAAATAGTATTGAAAGAAAAGTATGTCTTTCTGCAGATGACACAAAGGCATGCAACATGGTAGACACACCAAGAGGGGAAAAACAAATGATTGATGATCTAGATGAGGCATGTCAAACTCATGGTCATCCAGCTGTTGTCAAACTACAAGTCCCAGCATGCTTTACCAGCTAATCAGTGGAGGGTATGCTGGTAAAGCATGCTGGGACTTGTAGTTTCACAACAGCTGGAGGGCCACGAGTTTGCCATGCCTGATCTATATAGACTAGAAGAATGGACAAAAGAGTGGCAATTACAGTTTAATGCCAAGAAAGGCAAAATCATGCACTTGGGTCTCAAAAACCCAAAAGCTAAATATAATATTAATGGCACTGTACTAGAAGCTACTGAGGAGGAAGTGGATCTAGGAGTCACTATTTCAGGTGACTTACATGCAGGTAAGCAATGCAACAAAGCAATAAGGAAGGCTAGTCAGATGCTTGGTTGCATAGGGAGAGGAATCGGTAGCAGAAAGAAAGAAGTAATAATGCCACTGTATAGGTCATTGGTACGGCCTCATCTAGAAAACTGTGTTCAGTTCTGGAAGCCATACAGGTATCTTCAAAAGGATATTATTATTATCCTTTATTTATATGGCGCCACAAGGGTTCCGCAGCGCCCAATTACAGAGTACAAATGCACATACAAAATAGGAAAACAGTGACTTACAGTTGAATACAATATAGGACAAGTACAGGGCAACTAAGCATAACTACACCAGTAAACATAAAGATAAGATCCAGGTGGTCAAAAAACTGTGGGATCTGGGCAGTTGAGGATTATAAAAGTAAGAAAAGTATAAGCACATAAGGGAAGAGGGCCCTACTCGTGAGAGCTTACATTCTAAGGGGAGGGGTAGACAGACAGGGATGACACAGATGGGGTACATAGAGACTATAGAGAATTTATTAGAGACTATACAAAGAAGGGCAACTAAAATGGTGCATGGCCTACATCACAAAACTTACCTGGAAAGACAATGAGATCTTCACATGTATAGTGTGGAGATGAGAAGGGAAAGGGGTACATGATAGAAACTTTCAAATATAGCAAGGGTTTTAACAAAGTCCAGGACGGAGACATTTTTTCAAATGAAGAGAAGTATTAGAAAACAAACACATGCACTGAAATTGGAGAGAAGTAGGTTCAGGGGAAACTTGAGGAAAACTTATCGGCCATTGTGTACAAACATGATTTAGGCTCTAAGGGCCCGATTCAGACCTGATCGCTGCTGTGTGTTTTCGCACAGCGGGCGATCATTGAACAACTGCGCATGCGTATGCACCGCAATGCGCAGGTGCGTCGTAAACAGTGACAGGATGGCAGATCCGGATTAAGGGGGCTTCTCTGGGGATAAGTACCCCGGGCCCCCCTTTCTAAAAGGGCCAGCCGCCAGAGATCGGATGCTGACCTGGACAGAGGTGCCCGGGGCTCTCTCCTAGGGCCCAGCCTTCAATCTACGCCCAGGAGAGAGGCCGCCGCACCCCGCACTCGGCTGCACGGATTGGGGCTATCACTGTCTACACCCGGCAGCACCCAGGAGAGAGGCCCGCACTGCATCGACCGCCACTCTCTGCACCAGAGAGCACCATGGCTGCAATCCAGCTAGGCCCCGCACTGACCTCCATGTTCTGCAGCCCTGCTCCTCCGGCTGCTGACTACCCGGCTTGCTGCTGCTGTACCAGCCGCGGAATCATGCGATCCCCGGGTCCCATCTCCTGACTCCTGCCGGCTGCCCAGGAGGTATAGTAGGACTTGTGCGGGTGTGGACCAGGGAGGGGGGGAGGGGGTTCCTCCCTGTGTTAGGTGCCTCGTGCCCCCATAAGGCTTAATCCGGCCCTGCAAGATGGTGTGAAAATTTCAATCACACGGCCGTTTGCAAGTTGACTGACAGGAAAAGGACGTTTGTGGGTGGTAACTGCCCATTTTCTGGGAGTGTCAGGAAAAACGCAGGCGTTCCCAAGTGTTTTCAGGGAGGGTGTGTGACGTCAGCTCCAGCCCCAATTAGCCTGATTTCTTTGCACTGGAGGAGTAAGTACAGGTTGAGTATCCCACATCCAAAAATTCAGAAATATGGAATTTTTCCGAAATAAAGAATTTTTTGAGTGAGAGTGAGATAGTGAAACCTTTGTTTTCTGATGGCTCAATGTACACAAACTTTGTTTAGTGCACAAAGGGGGTCATTCCGACCTGATCAAACGCTGCGGATTTTCGCAGCGCAGCGACCAGGTCAGAACATGTGTATGCACTGCAATGAGCAGGCGCGTCGTACGAGTGCAAAGCGGATCGGCGCCCAGTGATGGATTTTACGACGAAATCGTTAGCACGGGCGTTCGCAAGGAGACTGACAGGAAGGAGGCATTTCTGGGTGTCAATTGACCGTTTTCCGGGAGTGGTTGGAGAAACGCAGATGTGTCCAGACGTTTGCAGGGCGGGTGTCTGACGTCAATTCAGGGACTGAACAGGCTGAAGTGATCGCAGCGGCTGAGTAAGTTCTGAGCTACTCAGAAACTGCACAAATTGTGTTTGCATCTCTCGGCTGCAAAAGCGATCATACCCTTGCACAGCAAATATACACTCCCAGGTGGGCGGCGACTATGCGTTCGCAAGGCTGCTAAAAACAGCTAGCGATCGATCAACTCGGAATGACCCCCAAAGTTATAAAAATATTGTATTAAACGACCTTCAGGCTGTGTGTATAAGGTGTATAGGAACATAAATAAATTGTGTGAATGTACACAAACTTTGTTTAATGCACAAAGTTATTAAAAATATTGGCTAAAATTACCTTCAGGCTGTGTGTATAAGGTGTATATGAAACATAAATGCATTCTGTGCTTAGACTTAGGTCCCACCACCATGATATCTCATTATGGTATGCAATTATTCCAAAATACGGAAACATCCGATATCCGAAATACCTCTGGTCCCAAGCATTTTGGATAAGGGATACTCAACTTGTAATGAGCTATACACAGACTGCACACACTGCACAGAATGAGAAAAACATTAGATGGTGAGTGTGATGTGAATGGTTTTGCAGCTGTCCACTGACTGAGGGGAATTTTCGCACAGCGTACACATGCATTCGCACACTTGCATAGGGTGATTTTCACTCCTCCTGGCCAGCGACTATCTGATCACAGGACAGTGTAATTTGCATCAGAGCGATCAGGTCTGAATCGGGCCCTTATTTCCAGCAATATGCTTCTGCAGCTTTTATAGGTAATGAATCAATGTGGACATACCCAATACACATCTGATAAAGTAGGCTTTGTCAAAAAGAATTTAACTTTTCAGGGCAGTGGGAAACTCTGCAGTGAACTGAGAGCCTCACACAGAATGCGCTCTGGACAAAAGCCTGCTCATCATTCCATCCCTTGAACCATACACAATGTACGTAAAGTAAAGGTTTTAAGAGTACTGTAAGTTACATGACTAATAAGCTTAATTATTTAAGCTGCGACCACTGTGGAATGTACAAGTTCTATTATTCCCTTACTGTGGACTGCATGGTGCCCCCCCCCCCCCCCCACAGTGGCGCACCCAGGGGGGGTTTCCGAGTACCCAGAAACCCCCCTCCACTTAAAAAATTTTTTTTTTTTTTTTTTTAGCTGCATGAGTATTATTAATGACTGTCTAGCATCCTCTGCAGCCTGCTGTCTTCCTGGTGACACTTGCAAGTGCAATAAAAGTTTACTTTATTTTAATTATAGTACATATATATCCATGTGCCTACATATATACACATGTATATACATACATACATATAAACACACACACACACACACACACACACACACACACATAAGATATATATATATATACATGTGTATATATATGTGTACTGTATGTGTGTATATATATATATATATATATGTATGCATGTTTAATATGCTATGTATATGTGTATATGGGTTCACTACGATCTCCCGGCGGCCGGCCTCCCGGCGACCAGCATACCGGCGCCGGGAGGCCGGCCGCCGGCTTACCAACAGTGTGGCGAGCGCAAATGAGCCCCTTGCGGGCTCGCTGCGCTCGCCACGCTACGCGCGCCACACGATTCTATTCACCCTCCAGGGGGGTCGTGGACCCCCACGAGGGAGAATAAGTGTCGGTATGCCGGCGGTCAGGCTCCCGGCGCCGGTATGCTGGTCGCCGGGAGCCCGACCGCCGGCATACTGAAGACCACCCGTGTATATGTATGTGTGTGTGTATGTATATATATATATATATATATATATATATATGTAGAAGAGTCAGAACAAACAAATGTCCAAGACAGGACATGGCACTCCAGGACTTTAGTATAAATGATTTTAATGCATCCACTTAATCAACGACCTGCATCACTCCAACAGCCAGTGGTGCAGTGTAAACTGTGGCATAATGGCACAAGCATATATATGTGTATATATATATATATATATATATACATATATATATATACACACACACACACACAGACACACTAGTTTTACGGACCCAGCATATACTGGGTCACCTCAGTCCCCACCCCCGTGATTGGCTCCGCCCAGTTCTGGAAACCCCCCCATGCAAATCCTGCGTTTGCCACTGCCCCCTCAAGCCCTGGTGCCCTTAATGTTCGATCAGGAACAACCTAGAAAAAGCCTTTACTTTAAATCCACCAAACATCCTCTGTAGTTGTAAAGCATTCCTCCTAACTGTCCCGATTTTCATGCGAAACTCCTGTTTTTTTGGGACTGTCCCATGGTGGGGAAGCAGGCAGTTGGGAGGCTCCTATTACTTGATGCTCTGCTTAGCACAGTACACAGAAGGACTGAGGGCATGCCAGCAGCTCACAGAATGCCCCCTCAGTGATGAAAATGGGGGCGTGGCTAGCGAACGCAGCACTCTGTGAAGCCACACCCCTTTTCCATAGACCACACCCCCTTTTCACCATGCTAGACAGTCCTGCTTTGCCTCCTCCAGAAGTTGGGAGGTGTGATAAAGAAATGTATCTGTTTATAGTGCCCTCCAGATTTGCATATTGTCAGTAAAACAGAGGGGGCAAATCTTGGAAATTCTTCTTCAAATGCCTATGTTTATATAGGTTTATGTGCGGTATTATAGTATTGCAGATCTGTTTCTGGGTAGTAGTCATTATGTCGACAATCAAATGTCAACAGTCAAAAGATCAAACAATAATGTTCAATGTCATAATGGTTAAAATGTTGACATCCAACATGTCAATACTTGCAAAATGTTGACAGTTAAAATGTCGACACATGAAATGTCTGCACAGTTAAATTGTGGGCATATGAAATGCCAACACAGCCAAAATGTCAACAATAAACATTTTTAAGGTTAGTGTTTACGTAGGCTATAGGACTAGTCTTAAAAAATGGTGTCGGCATTATTTATCTGTCAAAATTTTGGCTGCCATCATTTTGAAAATGTCAACACTTTGTCAGTTTCAATATTTCACAAGTCGACACTGAGGTGTTGACATTGGGAATATGTCTATATTTTGGGCCTGATTCAGACCTGATCAGCGGGCGATCAGGCATTAACTGCACATGCGTATGCACCGCACTGCACACGCGCATCGGCCAACAGCAACGGGCATCGCCGGTCAGTGACAGGATAGTGCGAAAATTTCATTTGCACGGGTGTTTGCAAGGTGAGTGACAGGAAGAGGCCGTTTGTGGGTGGTAACTGACCGTTTACTGGCAGGCGTTCCAAAGCGTTTTCAGGGAGGGTGTCTGACGTCAGCTCCGGCCTCAATCAGCCTGTTCTCATCACACTGTAGGAGTAAGAGACTGCACAGCACACACTGGATTTTTGCAGCTCTGCGCACACATGCGATCGCACACTTGCACTGCGAATTTACACTCCCCCTTGGGCGGCGACTATCTGAACGCAGGACAGCAAAGTTAGTGGGCCAGCGATCAGGTCTTAATCATCCCCTTTGTCTGACTACATTTTGTACTTGTCTAAATCATGGTGTTTATATACCTTACACTTACCAAATTCATAGGTCACCCACGGTGTGTAAAAGTGTGTTGCATCCGCCTACTTTTGTGACTGAGCAGATTCTTTTAATCTATTAATGGCATGCTCTCTTTCGTTTATAATAATATTTATGTATACTGTTTAGTAAGGTTCAGAAATGAATATATAACAGAAGCATAATATATATTTTTTAATCAAGTTAAATCTAATGCAGCTTAGTAACAATCCACAAGAGAAACACAATGATCAACAGCTTTAAAACACTTGGAGTACAATAGAAAAGGGGAAAAAGAGAAGGAAATTTAACTAAACTCTTAAAGAAATGTGAAAGGTCAAGCTTTTTACATCTCTTGTGACCCCAAACCCCCCAAATCTGGAGGTCTATACTCCTCCACATCTTGTTCCTTCCTCTCTAGCTTCTGTTCTTGTTAGTTTCCATGGTTACTGAACAGTGGACGCGCTGTGACAACATCCTTCCTTAGTCTCTACTTTCAGTAACCATGGAGACTAGGAAGTCCTCTGAAGTTGGGAGGTAACTATTCATGGATGGAGCGTGTCACAAAGGAATGAAGTCACCACACTCTGGCGGTGTTAGATGAAAGGAGGAAGCTATTCAGTAATACAAACATTTTTATTCTGCTGTCTCATCCAATGCAGCTGCTTTATAAGAAATATCTTTTAACCATAAAACCTAAATTATACACAAAATAATATATTGGTACCCTTTACATATTTAGTGTCATTTGATAACTGGAAAATACAGAGGCACAGAAAATATGGACGTGCAAATGATCCTATTTCTCTGCAGTGCACATACACAGGTGCCCTTCCTCCCATTTATAAAGTGTATCCATGCAGAATTGCTGCACAATGCCCAGTATGCCAAAAGAGTAAAAATAACACAAACTCATACGATATTAAAATAAAGAGTGACAGAAAGAGGAAGAGGGCGATGAGGACAGGCAGAGGATGACAGGAATAGGATGACAGGGATAGGCAGTGGGTGACAGAGAGAGAGCGACAGGGAGAGGTAGTAGGTGACAGGGAGAGGGTGACAGGTTTAGGCAGAAGGTGACAGGTTTAGGCAGTGGGTGACAGGGAGAAGGTGACTAACAGGCAGTGGGTGAATGGGATAGGGTGTCAGAGAGAAGGTGAAAGGGAGTGGCAGTGGGTGATGGGGTGGCAGTGTGTGACAGTGAGAGGTAGTGGATAACAGGGATAGAGTGAAAGGTATAGGGCTAAAACACACTACCCGGCTTTTGCACTGCAGGGGGGGCAGATATAACATGTGCAGAGAGAATTAGATTTGGGTGGGGTGTATTCAAACTGAAATCTAAATTGCAGTGTAAAAATAAAGCAGCCAGTATTTACCCTGCACAGAAACAAAATAACCCACCCAAATCTAACTCTCTCTGCAAATGTTATATCTGCCCCCCCCCCCCCCTGCAGTGCACATGGTTTTGCCCAACTGCTAAAAAATTTCCTGCTGCGATCAACTTGGAATTACCCCCAGTGTGAGGACTAGTGTCCTTACACACTGCACGGCCCCGGCCCGGCTGCCGGGTTGCAGCCGGGTCTCACCACTGGAAGGTCCGGCTGCCGGCCGGGCGCCGGGACAGGGATAGGCAGTGGGTGACAGAGAGAGAGCGACAGGGAGAGGTAGTAGGTGACAGGGAGAGGGTGACAGGTTTAGGCAGAAGGTGACAGGGAGAGGCAGTGGGTGACAGAGAGGATGACAGGTTTAGGCAGTGGGTGACAGGGAGAAGGTGACTGACAGGCAGTGGGTGAATGGGATAGGGTGTCAGAGAGAAGGTGAAAGGGAGTGGCAGTGGGTGATGGGGTGGCAGTGTGTGACAGTGAGAGGTAGTGGATAACAGGGTTAGAGTGAAAGGTATAGGGCTAAAACACACTACCCGGCTTTTGCACTGCAGGGGGGGCAGATATAACATGTGCATAGAGAATTAGATTTGGGTGGGGTGTATTCAAACTGAAATCTAAATTGCAGTGTAAAAATAAAGCAGCCAGTATTTACCCTGCACAGAAACAAAATAACTCACCCAAATCTAACTCTCTCTGCAAATGTTATATCTGCCCCCCCCCCCCTGCAGTGCACATGGTTTTGCCCAACTGCTAAAAAATTTCCTGCTGCGATCAACTTGGAATTACCCCCAGTGTGAGGACTAGTGTCCTTACACACTGCACGGCCCCGGCCCGGCTGCCGTGTTGCAGCCGGGTCTCACCACTGGAAGGTCCGGCTGCCGGCCGGGCACCGGGCCGCCTTTGCAGCCAGTAAACCGTGTGTGTGAAGGGGAGCTTTCACACACAACGGTTTTTTCCCAAGCCGTGTCTAATGCTGCGCATGCGCACAGCATCACACACGGCTCAAAGCCATCCTGTGTGACAGACTCTGCCGGTTTCTCCCGGATGGCAAAAAGCCGGACAAAGTTTGTCCGGCTTTTTGCCATCCGGGAGAAACCGGCCAGTGTGTTACAGCCCATAGGCAGTGGGTGGCAGGTATAGGCAGAGGGTGGCAGGTATATGTAGAGGGTGAAAGAGAGATGCAGTAGGGACAAGGTGATGGAGAGGCAATGAGTGAAAGAAAGGGTGACAGGAGAGGGTTACTGAGAGGCAGTGGGTGACTGGATAAAGTGACAAGGATAGCCAGTGGGTGACAGAGAGAGAGAGTAAAAGTTGTAGACAGTGGGAGACAGGCAGGACCGGACTGGCCATCTGGCACTTCTGGCATATGCCAGAAGGACCGATGGGCAGGTGGGCCGGTCTGGTCCCTCAGAGAGTTGGGAAGGCCACACACAGTGCTGCCTCCGACTCTCTGGTTGAGCCGTCCCCACCAGTCTCCATGGAAATGGGGGCGTGCCGCGCATCCACGATCCCAGACTTGCAGCACGCCCCTGTCCCCAGCAAGCATCGCCATGGTAATGGGGGCGTACCATGAGTCCACGCCCCCATGACTCACGGCACTCCCCCGTACAATGCGACGGCGCACCCCCAGTGACGTGTGCTTGCGATCACTGGTACCCGAGCCGAAAGGGAGGCCCAGTCCATCATTGGTGACAGGTATAGGTAATGGGTGACAGGGATAGGCAGTGGGTGACAGGGATAGACAGTGGATGACAGGGAGATGAAGTGGGTGACAGGGAGAGAGTGAAAGGTTAAGACAATGGGTGACAGGGAGAGTGAGAAAGGAATAGACAGTGGATGACAGGGATAGGCAGTGGGTGGCAGGGAGAGGGTGAAAGTTATAGGCAGTGAGTGACAGGCATAGACAGTGGGTGGCAGGGAGAGGCTGGCTGAGAGACAGTGGGTGACTAGGATAGGGTGACAGGGAGAGTGTGATAAGTATGTTGCAAACATTACAATTAGCTTAACTTGGCCCAGAACTGTGGAGCGTGGAGGGCGGCTTCTCTTCTTAACACTGGGGACAATCTGTAAGAACATCAAGGACAGCCTGTTTTATACAGCCTCACAGAGGAAGCTGGAGTAGAGGAAAGGGGAGGAGCTGAGTGGAGAGTGGCCCCTCTTCCCTTTCCTGTCTGCCTGAGCAGCAGTGTGCTATTGTATTTTACTGGGGGAGTCGGACTGGGGGTGGGCGGTGCAGTGCTGGTGGTGGCATACAATGAGTCAGTGTGGGCCCCTTCACTTCGGCAGGCCTTGGTGCAATGCATTGGTTGCACCGCCGCTAGTTCCGCAACTGGTTCCTGCAACTTACATGTTATTACAGTATATAAGGGCCTATTTGATAAACGATCAATCACTTAATATATATAGAATAAGCCCAAATGTTGTGTTACTGTGCACATAACAATCATGTGCATTAATAGAAGAGCACACTAGGCCCATAGCTCCATACCCATTCCCTTCAGGGTGTAGGGTATGCGGTGCACATGTATCCACGGGGTCCATATCCTGCACCCATGTTCTTTAATAGCTATCTCTACGGAGCTCCATGTTGGCAGCAGCACTGCACAAATCACTGGGAAAATGGTGCTGCGCCCATTTTCCCATGATTTTCACATGCGCAGTATTAAAAAGCTGCAGGCACCTGATTGCACTTAGTTATGATGGCAGCCTAGTAAGCAAGCAAGGAGTGTAGGATGGTCCTGTTTGGTCTAGTGGTCCCCGTCCAGTGTCCAGGCCAGCAACATCTTATGGCATCATGACATCAAAGGCAGCTGTCTGTCTTTCCTTTCCATCTAAGAACCGCAGAATATGGGCACTCCTCTACGTCGTATTTGGATCCCATTCCCAGACTCAGAAACTGACAGTACCAGTATCCAGAGATAAGCTCTGGAGCCACTGCTGGTTCCCAAACTCAGACCCTAGAACTTTTTTTTTTTGGCCACCACTATATTCTATGTACTGTACAACCTGTATTTTTCCTTAACAGCAAATAATCTCAATATTTTGTAATAGGGGGAGAGTTGACTATGCCAGCGAGTTCAAACCCAAGCCTGTTTAAAAATATGCTAGAACTCATCAGGATTTCGCCAGTGCAGTCAAACCGTACCCTAAAACATAAGGTATCTGGTCTATAGATCTAGACTAAAAAGGTCTACAGTCAATAGGTCAACCAATAATGGTCGACAGGGTCAAAAGGGTGACATGTAAAATGTAGACAGTTCATAGGTTTAACCGCATCAAAAGGCTGACCGGATCAAAAGGTTGACATGACAGTGGTCGACACCAGTTTTTGTGTGGTTTTTTTCCAACTTTTTCATACTTTACCATCCACGTAGGCTTCGATGGCGAATAGTAACTTTGCCCGAAGCATGGCGAGCGAAGATGGTTGTCAGGATACCAGGTACTAGAGCCTTGGCTCCCACCTGTGTAGCTGGCTCCTTAGGCTAATGAACACACAGGCAAAGACATTAGCAAAGATACATCTTTATTTACACAGCACAGTCAGAATACAGTGTAAAGCAGTAACATGAGAAGCACATGTAATAAACAATTTCCAGGTATGCTATCAATTTGCCCAAGGGCACCCCTAAACACTCAACAGTAAATATATCATCTATTTCAAGTCTGGTTCCTCTCCTTTGCGAGCTTGCTCCGCAAAATCACTGTGAGATGAGTATACTTGGAGCATGTATTCTTGAGGATTCCAACTGCTTGTCCAATGCACCCTCTACCAATGTGGTCCTAAACAGATATCAGTCACCTACTCCAGCGGGCATATTGGGCTCTCAGAAGTTCTCACACTGGAGCAAATACTATAGGAGTGAACATACAGTAATAGCTTTGTCAACCTGTTCTAGGATCAAGATTATAATCAGCAGTATATTGTGCCCTGTCAGTACCTAATAGAAGCTGAAGCACCAACACCTAGTCATTTCCAATGTCAAACACACCCAAAAGTCTTACATGGGGGTATATTTACTAAGCTCACGATTTTGACCGATTTGGTGTTTTTCATCAAAGTGTCATCTCGGGAATTTACTAACCTCAAATCTCGGCAGTGATGAGGGCATTCGTATTTTTTTGGAAGTCAAAGAAAAAAAATATGAATGAATACGAATGAATACACCATCGGTCAAATACGCCTGTTATTTTATACAACTCGGTAATTTAGTAAAAAATCGAAATCACAAACACTGCCGTGAAAAAATACAAATCGTAAAAAAAAAGCAGTTTTAAAATGGACCTGCTTATTTTTACCGTGTTCTGATAGTCATGCACGGATCCGTGAGATCCATGCATGTTTATCAGTTGGAAGGGGTGTGAAAGTATTAAAAATCAGGAAAAAAAAGTGCGAGGGGTCCCCCCTCCTAAGCATAACCAGCCTCGGGCTCTTTGAGCCGGTCCTGGTTGTAAAAATACAGGGAAAAAATTGACAGGGGTTCCCCCATATTTTAACAACCAGCACCGGGCTCTGCGCCTGGTCCTGGTGCCAAAAATACGGGGGACAAAAGACGTAAGGGTGCCCCGTATTTTTCACACCAGCACCGGGCTCCACTAGCCAGAGAGATAACAAACTTTTGTTAGTGCAGCTTTCTGCACAAGCGATCGCACCCCTGCACAGCGTTTACCCCCTCCTCCTGTAGGTGGCACCTACCTGATCGCAGCACTGCAAAAAACTGCCTGCGTGCGATCAGGTCTGAATCACCCCCAATGGGGCTAATTCAGACCTGATCAGTGCTGTGCATGTTCGCACAGCAGCGATCAGGCCTGAACTGTGCACGCCAGATAGCCGACGGCTGCCTTTAGCTAGCATTAGCCTCTGCCTGATTGACAGGCAGAGTCGGTCGCTGGGCGGGACGGCGGCGCGGTCCGTCTAACGCAGGCGTGGCCAGACCGTTGTGGGGGCGGGCTGCCGTGGCTGCGTGATGTCACACGCAGCCGATGCAACCCGGGCATCGATGAGTAGCTCCCGGCCAGCGCGCAGGAGCTGCACTGGCCGGGAGCTACTCCAGAAGTACAAAAGTATCGCCGCTGTGCTATGCTTTTGTACTTCTACGATGGGGCAGGGACTGACATGCGGGGCGGGCTAGCCCTGTGCTGGGCGTCCCCCCGCATGTCAGTGTGCCTGATCGTGGCTGTGCTAAATTTAGCACAGCTATGATCAACTCTGAATCACCCCAAATGATCCATCCGTCATGTTCACAAAGGTGTTCGGCATCCTTGATGAAAATATCCTTCTAAGTTTATCCCCCTACCAGCATTCATGATGTCAATGGGGTTTCACCAACCACCAGTAGCGGATCTTGCCACGGCGGCGGCGCCCTCGGAAGGCGGCGCCCCAAGCAAAAGTACCGTGTGCCCGTAGCAAGTTCGCTACTGGATACATCCTATGTGACTGGCAGAGGCCCGCATATGTGCCACCTGGTATATTTAAGAATTTATCTGTAGAGCCGCGGGTGCACCTTGTAACCTGAAAACATACATATATCATTAATAAATAGTATATACCTGTCCGCAGATGTAGATGTGTATATTTCCCAACTGTGCTCGATTTTCACTTCACCATGCTACCGCTGGTCTAAACGGGTAGTTTATTAGTTTGCATGTTATCCCGATGAGTGATTTTCTATGTTGTATGACATCGTTAACTCCAGCATGAAGTTGAATAACTTGGAATGAACTGGCATTTATCAACCAACGTATGCAGGGTAAACAGGGGGCAGGAAGGGCTGGCTAACCAGATAGAATAGGGGAGATTCTCCACATAAGTCTGTTGATGAATGTAAGACCCAAGGGAGATGAAAGATATGGACAGCCTGGGGGAGGCTCCCTTGGATCATCACAATGATGAAACACAGAAAAAAATAATCATATTCATGATTATGAAACAAGTAAACTGAGCAGCATTTTAGCAAAAGAAAATAAACAAATGTTAAAATCAGTAAGGAGAGGTCCTAAAATATCAGTGGGATCTCCCCCTTATACATTTTCAGACGGTCTGCAAACTTAGGTGCTGATTGGTTGAGGGTGCACCTGGTGATGGTGATAATCTGTATATTTGCTGTAGGTAAAAATACGTTTGAAGCAAAAAAAATTCCGGCAAAATGGACGCCGCGCATGCGCAGTAGAATTTGTCTCCAAAACATGGCAGGTGCCATGTTTCTAGAGACCTGCGCATGCGCAGTAGACTCTGGCACAATGCCTGAGTCTACTGCGCCATGAAGACTCTGCCCACTCCGAGTCTCCGCCCACTTCGAGTCTGCACACAGGCCCCCTCCTCT
Organism: Pseudophryne corroboree; assembly: GCF_028390025.1. NCBI lineage: Eukaryota > Metazoa > Chordata > Amphibia > Anura > Myobatrachidae > Pseudophryne > Pseudophryne corroboree. Next base: position 216,541,912 of record NC_086445.1, read on the forward strand.
GTTGAAATGACCCTGACAATGATGATACCTGTACTGCTAGCATCATGAATATATATAATAAACTAGTAATATACTGGTAAAGGGTCCGCAGTAACTCCTCCTCATCCCACTCCTCACTCTTTCCCAGCCTGGCCTCTCGATCCACAGCTCCGCTCCACCCAGTCTGAACAGCCCCATCCTTCCTTCTGCTGCACTATCATGCTCCACCCCCCATTCTTTTTCACCATGCCTCCTCCCTGTTTGCTGCTCTGTAACTCCCCTCCTCCCACTCTATCCCGGCCATATATTTACCCCATTTTCGGTAGCTCTGCGAGACCTCCTCTCCTGCTTGTCTAGGGTCTTTTTTTTATAGTAGTATTTAGTATCATTTTACCAAGTTGGCTCATGCATGCACACAATTGCAAAGACTGGTATGGCAAAGTAATAGGATAACTGCTCTGGGCCAATCAGCTGATGTTGCAATAGAAATTACTGAACAGCCATATAAGAAAACACATATTGCCACACTATGGGGTATAATAATAAATAAGCCTCAGAGTGTTTTCTATTCTGTAAGTCATAGCATCCAATCCAAGCCAGACTCCATACGTAGAATGTCTGGTACACATGTGAGAATTGTGATGCGGCCCCTACGGGTGGTCTTCAGGTTGCCGGCGGCCGGGCTCCCGATGACCACCATACTGGCGCCGAAATCCCGACCGCCGGCATACCGACATCTTTTCTCCCTCTTGGGGGTCCACGACCCCCTGGAGGGAGAATAGATAGCGTGGAGTGCATAGCGCACCACCATACCCGCAGCGTGGTGAGCGCGCATGGTGAGCGCAGCGAGCCCGCAAGGGGCTCATTTGCGCTCGCCCAGCTGTCAGTATGCTGGCGGTCAGGATTCCGGCGCCGGTATGCTGGCCGCCGGGAGCCCGACCGCCGGCATCACATACTACACCCGCCCCTACATACCATCATAAGGACATAGCATTATTGCCCAGATGTATCAATCCTTGTAGAGTGATAAATTGCATGAGGATAAAGTACCAATCAATCAGCTCCTAACTGCCATGTTACAGGCTGTGTTTGAAAAATGACACTTTAGAGCTTATTGGTTGGTACTTTATCACTGTGCAATTTATCACTCTCCAAGGCTTGATAAATCTGAGCCTATGTCTGCTCCATCCCCTATCAGAATCCAATAACACACAGTGCTAATTTGGCGTTTCACTCCAAATTATATATACTGTACAGTCATTGTAGTGTCATTATTTTCCAAATCATATAATTGTCTAGTTAGAGTTGTTCCAGTTGTAAAGCACAACATAATATGCTGGTGATATATAAGTAACGGTATCCGGACTATAGATCTACACTAAAAAGGTCTACAGTCAATAGGTCTACCACTAATGGTAGACATGCATTAGGTCAACAGGGTCAAATGGTCGACATATAAAAGGTAGACAGTTTAAAAGGTCAACAGGTTCAAAAGGCCGACATGACAATGGTCGACATGTAGTGCCAGCCCTAACCATTAAGATGCCCTAGGCAAGATTCTGGCTGGTGCCCCCTAGCACCGCCGCTAGTTCCGCCTCAGACCCTGCACCCCTTTCCCAGCACCATCACCCTCACCCATAGCAGCCTCATATTGGTGTTCCTACTCCCTATATTTTAAATAGGAACAGTGTGCACATTCGACACACAGCTCAAAAAGGGGCATGTCCTTGCTGGGAAGAATGACCCCCTATATACGTTGCTCCTCACAGCAGTGCCCCTAATTCACATTTCATCACCCGTAATTGCTCCTTATTCACATTACACCACACCATATTGCTCTTTATTCACATTAGACCACACAGTAGTGCCCCACATATAACACACATTATTAATGTCCTTATAAACATAGTGCATCTTGCACATTATGCCAACCTTTATTAATGCCCTTATACATATAATGCCCTTTACACATATGCCAAACACTACTGCACAACCAACCCACCCGCACACAGCACTCACATAGCTGCTAACACTGTGACCTCTGCCTTTGCTTGGTTACATATGTGTCCTAATACATCTTGCCTCAATACACCATGCAGCAAGAGATGCTTGGCGTTGGGTGCCTTTTTTTACATAAATGTGTCTTATTTGCATTACGATGTGGCTAGGATGCACAAGCAGCTTCTGCTGATTAAAATGATATGCAGCATGCCTATATTATATGTGTGACTGTGGCTGTAGTTGCACACGAAATGCTACGTTACAGTAATTTCCAGGAATACACTGTAACATAACATTTTGTATGCAGATACAGCCGCAGTCACAAACAGAATATAGGCATGCTGCATATCATTTTAATCAGCAGAAGCTGTTTGTGCCTCTATGCCCTATGCATTTTCCTAGTTTGCCTATGTCTAGGACCGGCTCTGTCGACACACATATGGTAGACACAAGTTTTTTAATTTAATTTTTCATTTTTTTTAACTTTCTCATACTTTACCAACTACATGGACTACGATTGGGTATAGTAACCTGAAGCTTCACTCTCCATGCGAGGGGACATGTTACACTGATGGGGCTTGTTTTTGTCAGAAGAGTGACAAACACCCCCCCCCCACACACACACACACACACACAAAAAAGTGTCTACCTTTTTTGTATCAACCATTTACGAGTCGACCTTTTGACCCTGTCAAACTCTCCTACTGTCTACCTATTCTATGTCGACCTTTTGACCCTGTTAACCTTTTGCCCCTGTCGACCTAATGCATGTCTACCATTAGTTGTAGACCTATTGACTCAGACCTTTTTAGTGTAGATCTAATAATCCACACCCATAAGTAACTAGTAATAATACAGGTTGAGTATCCCATATCCAAATATTCAGAAATACGGAATTTTTTGAGTGAGACTGCGATAGTAAAACATTTGTTTTCTGATGGCTCAATGGGGGTCATGCCGACCCAATCGCACGCTGCACTTCTTCGCAGACGTGCGTTCGGGTCAGAAATGTGCATGCGTGGCGGCTGCATTGTGCAGGCGCATCGTTGCCCGATGACAGCTGTCACCGGGCAGTGACACCATGAACATAGAAAGCGGTCGCTTCGGCGACCGCAAGAAGATTGACAGAAGGAAGGCGTTCCGGGGCGTAAACTGACTGTTTTCTGGGAGTGGTGCAGCGACCGCAGGCGTGTCCAGGTCATTTGGAGGGCGGATGTCTGACGTCAATTTCGGGACCTGCATCGCTGGATCGATCACACAGGGTAAGTAACTCTTACCCTGGTCTACTTCTACACAAAAATATTTTTTGCATAGCAGGGCTGCACATGCATTCACAGCCTTGCTATGCAAAAAAGCCCTCCCCCATAGGCGATTTCTAGTTGATCGCACGGGCAGCAAAAAGTTGCTATGTGCGATCAACTCGGAATGACCCCCAATGTACACAAACTTTGTTTAATACACAAAGTTATTAAAAATATTGTATTAAATGACCTTCAGGCTGTGTGTATAAGGTGTATATGAAACATAAACAATTTGTGTGAATGTACACACACTTTATTTAATGCACAATGTTCTTAAAAATATTGGCTAAACTTACCTTCAGGCTGTGTGTATAAGGTGTATATGAAACATAAATGCATTCTGTGCTTAGACTTGGGTCCCATATCCATGATATCTCATTATGGTATGCAATTATTCCAAAATATGGAAAAATCCAATATCCAAAATACTTCTGGTCCCAAGCATTTTGGATATGGGATACTCAACCTGTAGTAATAATAATAAGAATAAGCATAAGAATTATTATTATTATTATTATTATTATTATTATTACTACTATTATTATAATGGAGCCATATTAAGTTTGCACTTTAAGGCACAATCTTTATTTTAGCACAGTCTCTTATACTGCCATACACATGGAACTTTATTGCTATAACTTGACCCAATCCTATACTAGACTGTTCAAAGCTGATATTGCATTATGTGATGAGAAGTTCTTTAGTCACTCCTCTGTGGCCAATAATAACCAACGATTGATGTGTGGAAGACGGGAATACACATCATCTGAATTACTCGCTTGTTGTTGGGAATGCAAAATTAAAGGTGAAGAATAAAACCTGAGGAAGGTTCCATGTGAGATCTTATTTTTTGCTGTTTATTCACACATTACCAGGCATTGCTGCTGTCATCCAGTGTTTTCTAGGAATCCTGAATCTATTGAAAGCTGCACAGTTTACTATTCCCCATGTCATTTACATTTCTCTTTATTTTATGTTTTTCCAGGCGATCAGTTTAAGAAAGAGATTAGTGTGGAAGGCCAGAACTATCTCCTGTTGATCAGAGAAGAAGCAGGGGCGCCAGATGCCAAGGTAATTGTGATTGCTACTTGACTTTAGCACAAGAGCAGATGGATAATGAAGCAAATGATAGCGCTGGCAGAGTCAGTCACTCATGAAGAATCCATCATGGGACATACCTGAGTGCACAGAAAAGGCGTCTGTGGCACAAAGCAGCTCTAGCAGCTACAGTATGGCGCAGAGTTATGTGTCATATATTAATGTACAGGGGTCTATCTATGTAGCAAAGATGAACTTTGCCTTGGGAGGTTAGACTGTATCCACCTCTTTTAATGTAAGAAGAGGTTAACACCGCCATCCCCGTAGACCTTTACTGGGACCAACATTAGCTGATCGAACAATGGAGACCAGAGAAGCCAGAAAGGATTTGCTTTATTCCTACCTGATCAAAGTACAAGCTGCGACTACAACTACAAACTATAATGTGCAGTACAGTATTCTATACTAACCCTCCGGCAACCAGGAGCAATCCGGTGCAGGGGAGCCCATCTGTCTGTCTGTCTATCTATCTTGTCCAGCATATGTTTGTTGTAAGCGTGACATTTGGATAAACCAATACTTTGTGGACATCTGAGCTCATACTACCCTATTATACGTCCTTACAAATCACTGAAACAACAATGTTGGGCTTTTTCAGGATGTTGTTACGGATGATACCAATAAGATTCTTTTTCCTTTTCCAGTATAATTATTGTAAATCAAAGAAATTATTTTAACGAAACTGAGTGACTTTATAGATAAAGTAAATTTAGGAGCAGCTCATAACTAGATTTGAGCCCAAAGGGTATCCCGTTTATTCCCCATGGGCAGGGATGGTATAAACCAGTGTCTGTAATGTATACTGACAGATTGCCTATTGATTTAACCTCTCTGGACTCTGCTCTTCAGTTTGCTAACTGGGTGGATGGCGTCATCTTTGTGTTCAGCCTGGAGAATGAGGCTAGTTTTCAAGACGTATTCCAGTACTATGCTCTCTTGGCCAACTATCGCAGTGTCACTGACATCGCTGTGTCTCTGGTGGGGAGTCAAGGTAAGCCTGTGTTATTTGCTGCCACTCTTCTATATATAGAGAGTGCAAACGCACACACACACACACACACACACACACACACACACACACACACACACATATTTTGCCTATGATACTTATAAGACTGCTTCACCTTTTAGATAAAATTAGTTCCAGCAACCAGAGGGTGATTGAAGATGTACGAGCCAGAGGTCTGTGTAATGACATGAAGCGATGTATGTACTATGAGACCTGTGCCACCTATGGGTTAAATGTGGATCGAGTGTTCAATGAAGGTATATTTCCTTTGCTAATGGAAGAGACATGAAAGGCAGGATGTAATGGAGTCCGAGTTTGCCCGACGTGCGGGATGCTTCATTTGCAGTGCATGGTAATTCCCTGTAAAGGGCTGCCTCTTTAAAAAAACGTCCGAGTTGGGCCGGCATCCCGCTCGTCGTGTGAACTCGGACTCCATTACATCCCGCCCAGAGCTTTTGTTGATATTCCACTGTTATTGTTTTATCATTTAAATTGTATAGATATTATACATACTGTACAATGCACAGGAATCACACTTGTCACTAAATCACAAATACGTCTAGCAATTGAAGAACATACAGCCATCCTACTATATATCACAAGTATATGATACGTTTGCTTCCTGGGCTAGTGCAGGAGGAAGCTCCACTGCCAGTGATGCACTTTTTCCGCACAGGTTTTTACATAATCGCATTTCACCAGATATTTATCAGAGCACTAAGTAATCTTTACAAAGACATATGGACATTACCCGCAGCAGATGGATGAAATAGAGGAGAGCACAGGTCATGTGCCACCAGGTCATGTGCACAGACTTTCTATTTACTATAGTGACCATCTAAGTGAACATCTAAGCCCTTCATGTACCATAGGCCAACAGACTCCAAATGCAATAGATGATTTGACCTTAATTCCCACCTGATCAGGAATGTGACCAGTAACTAGTGAGCAATTATTTGCATTGAACCGGGGAAGGTGCTAAAGAGCTCCACCATTTCCATTTTACCAATGATATCCCTAATGTATCAGTATTAGCTGTGTCAAGGCAAGAGACTCTTATTTGTACAGGTTTATGAGGCATCAAATACACTGCACTAAAATAGCTGATTGTTATACACTGTGCTGTATTATCTGATTCATTATTATTCACTGCACTATATTTACTGATTGTACATTGGGGATGCGGTCAAGATGCCGCCGGCCGGAATCCCGGCGGTCGAAATACCGATGCCGGAATCCCGACCGCCACAATCCCGACATATTCTATATAATAGTGTGCCGAGCCTAGCGAGGCACCGTGCCTGCAGCGTGGTGAGCGAAGCATGCCCGCAAGGGGCTGCGTTCCGCTTGCCACCCCTGTCGGGATTGTGTGGTCGGGATTCCGCCGTCGGGATTTTGACCGCCGGGATTCCGGCTGGCGGCATTTAGTACTGATCCCGTACACTGCACTATAGGGTCTATTTACTAAGCCTTGGATGGAGATAAAGTCGCTGGAGATAAAGTACCAGCCAATCCGCTCCTAACTGCTATGCCACAGGCTGTGTTTAAAAAATAAAATGGGGCCGATTGGCTGGTTCTTTATCTCCATCCAAGGCTTAATAAATAGACCCTTATATTAGTTAATTTTATGTTTAATTTGATTTATTGTCAAATGTTTAATCTTATCAATTCAGTTGCCCAGAAGATCCTAGCACTGAAGAGGCAACAACAGCTACTGTCATGCAAATCATTACCCAGCTCCCCAAGTCACTCCGCAGGTTCCACTCCATTATCAGTGCAGGTATGTGATCACTTACCAAAGTAAATATGTATGGGATAGTTGTATTATATGATGAATTGTATCGGGTTAGAGGGGAAGTGAAATTACTTGTATAAATAAGATAAGACATACGGGTTGTTGTCCTAGGTTTGACTTTTTGATTGAACAGATTCCATCCTATCATTCTAGGGGTATGTATGGACATGTATAGGTCGGTGCTAGTACACCACAGGACAGTGACATTGTATTATTCATCTTCTATCAGGTTACATTATCTTGGCACTTTAAAGGATGATGATGTAAGTTTCAAAGGACTGCAGTATTTGGAAGTGCTTCCATTCAGACCATGGGGTTTTTGTAGATTAAGATACACCTTGCTAAATGTAATTTGGAATATACAGTAGCTGTAACTTGAAATATACTTGAATGAGAACTCTGAACTGTCTGCAGTCCACTTTCTCCAAATAATATAATTTTGGGGGGAGGCTAATGTTTCAACCCTTTGTTGTTTTGGTGATACTGTGTGTGTTAGCTTGGGTAATTCTGTGTATGTTAGTTTGGGTGATACTGTGTGTGTTAGGTTGGGTGATACTGTGTGTGTTAGTTTGGGTGATACTGTGTGTGTTAGTTTGGGTGATACTGTGTGTGTTAGTTTGGGTGATACTGTCTAGGGTATTCAATTATCCGCAAATTCGCGGCAATTTTTCGCCCGAAAATTGCCGCGAAAATGCTCCGTTTTTTGACCTATTTAATTCCAAACGGGTTTCACGTGAAAATTCTTGCAGTGAAAAGTGCAGGTGAAAATGGGGAAATCAGCCTGTACCCCAAAAAACGCTAAACTAACATAGGAAAACAGAAGAGAAGTGTGTTAGAGATCACATTAGAGCGTTTTTGGGGACTTAAATTGTGTGAAATGGCTGTTATATGCATTTTTTTAAAAATGCAAAAAAAAAAATGATAGAAAGCAAGTTTTTTTGAGCAAAATAAATGTTCTCATTAAATTTGGAGTACATGAAAATGGGTATAAGTATATATTTGGGTCATTTTAGGGTACTTTAACAAAAAGTGGAAACAGACCAATTACTCCCATCTGCAAGCCTAAAAAATACATGTCCCACTCATAAAGCACCCCAATATACCTGTCCCATACCTTGAACCCCAATTTCTCTAACGTCCTAGTGGATGCTGGGGACTCCGTCAGGACCATGGGGAATAGCGGCTCCGCAGGAGACAGGGCACAAAAGTAAAAGCTTTAGGATCAGGTGGTGTGCACTGGCTCCTCCCCCTATGACCCTCCTCCAAGCCTCAGTTAGATTTTTGTGCCCGGCCGAGAAGGGTGCAATTCTAGGTGGCTCTCCTAAAGAGCTGCTTAGAGTAAAAGTTTTGTTAGGTTTTTTATTTTCAGTGAGTCCTGCTGGCAACAGGCTCACTGCATCGAGGGACTTAGGGGAGAGAAGTGAACTCACCTGCGTGCAGGATGGATTGGCTTCTTAGGCTACTGGACACCATTAGCTCCAGAGGGAGTCGGAACACAGGTCTCACCCTGGGGTTCGTCCCGGAGCCGCGCCGCCGACCCCCTTGCAGATGCCGAAAAATGAAGAGGTCCAGAAACCGGCGGCAGAAGACTTTTCAGTCTTCATAAGGTAGCGCACAGCACTGCAGCTGTGCGCCATTGTTGTCAGCACACTTCATAACAGCGGTCACTGAGGGTGCAGGGTGCTGGGGGGGGCGCCCTGGGCAGCAATGATAGTACCTTATTCTGGCTAAAAATACATCACATATAGCCCCTGGGGGCTATATGGATGTATTTAACCCCTGCCAGGTCTCAGAAAAACGGGAGAAGAAGCCCGCCGAAAAGGGGGCGGGGCCTATTCTCCTCAGCACACAGCGCCATTTTCCCTCACAGAAATGCTGGTGGGAAGGCTCCCAGGCTCTCCCCTGCACTGCACTACAGAAACAGGGTTAAAACAGAGAGGGGGGGCACTGATTTGGCGATATGACTACATATATTAAAATGCTATAAGGGAAAAGCACTTATATAAAGGTGGTCCCTGTATAATTATAGCGTTTTTGGTGTGTGCTGGCAAACTCTCCCTCTTTCTCCCCAAAGGGCTAGTGGGTCCTGTCCTCTATCAGAGCATTCCCTGTGTGTGTGCTGTGTGTCGGTACGTGTGTGTCGACATGTATGAGGACGATGTTGGGAGGCGGAGCAAATTGCCTGTAATGGTGATGTCACTCTCTAGGGAGTCGACACCGGAATAGATGGCTTATTTAAGGAATTACGTGATAATGTCAACACGCTGCAAGTCGGTTGACGACATGAGACGGCCGGCAAACATATTAGTATCTGTCCAGGCGTCTAAAACACCGTCAGGGACGTTATAATGCCCATTTTACCTCAGTCGGTCGACACAGACACAGACACGGACACTGACTCCAGTGTCGACGGTGAAGAAACAAACGTATTTTCCTTTAGGGCCACACGTTACTTGTTAAGGGCAATGAAGGAGGTGTTACATATTTCTGATACTACAAGTACCACAAAAAAGGGTATTATGTGGGGTGTGGAAAAACTACCTATAGTTTTTCCTGAATCAGATAAATTAAATGAAGTGTGTGATGAGGCGCGGGGTTCCCCCGATAGAAAATTATTGGCGGTATACCCTTTCCCGCCAGAAGTTAGGGCGCGTTGGGAAACACCCCTTAGGGTGGATAAGGCGCTCACACGCTTATCAAAACAAGTGGCGGTACCGTCTCCAGATACGGCCGCCCTCAAGGAGCCAGCTGATAGGAGGCTGGAAAATATCCTAAAAAGTATATACACACATACTGGTGTTATACTGCGACCAGCGATCGCCTCAGCCTGGATGTGCAGCGCGGGGGTGGCTTGGTCGGATTCCCTGACTGAAAATATTGATACCCTTGACAGGGACAGTATTTTATTTACTATAGAGCATTTAAAGAATGCATTTCTATATATGCGAGATGCACAGAGGGATATTTGCACTCTGGCATCAAGAGTAAGTGCGATGTCCATATCTGCCAAAAGATGTTTATGGACACGACAGTGGTCAGGTGATGCAGATTCCAAACGGCACAAAGATGTATTGCCGTATAAAGGGGAGGAGTTATTTGGGGTCGGTCCATCGGACCTGGTGGCCACGGCAACTGCTGGGAAATCCACCGTTTTTACCCTAAGTCACATCTATGCAGAAAAAGACACCGTCTTTTCAGCCTCAGTCCTTTCGTCCCCATAAGCATATCTGCCCAGGGATAGAGGAAAGGGAAGAAGACTGCAGCAGGCAGCCCATTCCCAGGAACAGAAGCCTTCCACCGCTTCTGCCAAGTTCTCAGCATGACGCTGGAGCCGTACAGGACCCCTGGATCCTACAAGTAGTATCCCAGGGGTACAGATTGGAAAGTCGAGACGTTTCCCCTCGCAGGTTCCTGAAGTCTGCTTTACCAACGTCTCCCTCCGACAGGGAGGCAGTATTGGAAACAATTCACAAGCTGTATTCCCAGCAGGTGATAATCAAAGTACCCCTCCTACAACAAGGAAAGGGGTATTATTCCACACTATATTGTGGTACTGAAACCAGAAGGCTCGGTGAGACCTATTCTAAATCTGAAATATTTGAACACTTACAAAGGTTCAAATCAAGATGGAGTCACTCAGAGCAGTGATAGCGAACCAGGTAGAAGGGGACTATATGGTGTCCCGGGACATCAGGGATGCTTACCTCCATGTCCCAATTTGCCCTTCTCACCAAGGGTATCTCAGGTTCGTGGTACAGAACTGTCACTATCAGTTTCAGACGCTGCCGTTTGGATTGTCCACGGCACTCCGGGTCTTTACCAAGGTAATGCCCGAATTGATGATTCTTCTTCGAAGAAAATGGGCGACCTCCTGATAAGAGCAAGGTCCAGAGAACAGTTGGAGGTCGGAGTAGCACTATCTCAAGTAGTTCTACGACAGCACGGGTGGATTCTAAATATTCCAAAACCGCAGTTGTTTCCGACGACACGTCTGCTGTTCCTAGGGATGATTCTGGACACAGTCCAGAAAAAGGTGTTTCTCCCGGAGGAGAAAGCCAGGGAGTTATCCGAGCTAGTCAGGAACCTCCTAAAACCAGGAAAAGTGTCAGTGCATCATTGCACAAGAGTCCTGGGAAAAATGGTGGCTTATTACGAAGCGATTCCATTCGGCAGATTCCACGCAAGAACTTTTCAGTGGGATCTGCTGGACAAATGGTCCGGATCGCATCTTCAGATGCATCAGCGGATAACCCTATCTCCAAGGACAAGGGTGTCTCTCCTGTGGTGGTTACAGAGTGCTCATCTTCTAGAGGGCCGCAGATTCGGCATTCAGGATTGGATGCTGGTGACCACGGAGGCCAGCCTGAGAGGCTGGGGAGCAGTCACACAGGGAAAAAATTTCCAGGGAGTGTGATCAAGTCTGGAGACTTTTCTCCACATAAATATACTGGAGCTAAGGGCAATTTATAATGCTCTAAGCTTAGCAAGACCTCTGCTTCAAGGTCAGCCGGTATTGATCCAGTGGGACAACATCACGGCAGTCGCCCACGTAAACAGACAGGGCGGCACAAGAAGCAGGAGGGCAATGGCAAAAACTGCAAGGATTTTTCGCTGGGCGGAAAATCATGTGATAGCACTGTCAGCAGTGTTCATTCCGGGAGTGGACAACTGGGAAGCAGACTTCCTCAGCAGGCACGACCTCCACCCGGGAGAGTGGGGACTTCATCGGGAAGTTTTCCACATGATTGTGAACCGTTGGGAAAGACCAAAGGTGTACAGGATGGCGTCCCGCCTGAACAAAAAACTGGACAGGTATTGCGCCAGGTCAAGAGACTTTCAGGCAATAGCTGTGGACGTTCTGGTAACACCGTGGGCGTACCAGTCGGTGTATGTGTTTCCTCCTCTGCTTCTCATACCCAAGGTATTGAGAATTATAAGACGTAGAGGAGTAAGAACTATACTCGTGGCTCCGGATTGGCCAAGAAGGACTTGGTACCCGGAACTTCAAGAGATACTCACAGAGGACTCATGACCTCTGCCGCTAAGAAGGGACTTGCTTCAGCACGTACCATGTCTGTTCCAAGACTTACCGCGGCTGCGTTTGACGGCATGGCGGTTGAACGCCGGATCCTAAGGGAAAAAGGCATTCCGGAAGAGGTCATTCCTACCCTGGTCAAAGCCAGGAAGGACGTGACCGCACAACATTATCACCACATGTGGCGAAAATATGTTGCGTGGTGTGAGGCCAGGAAAGCTCCACGAAGAAATTTCAACTCGGTCGATTCCTGCATTTCCTGCAAACAGGAGTGTCTATGGGCCTCAGATTGGGGTCCATTAAGATTCAAATTTCGGCCCTGTCGATTTTCTTCCAGAAAGAATTGGCTTCAGTTCCTGAAGTCCAGAAGTTTGTCAAGGGAGTACTGCATATACAACCCCCTTTTGTGCCTCCAGTGGCACTGTGGGATCTCAACGTAGTGCTGGGATTCCTCAAATCACATTGGTTTAAACCGCTCAAATCTGTGGATTTGAAATATCTCACATGGAAAGTGACCATGATGTTGGCCCTGGCCTCGGCCAGGCGAGTGTCAGAATTGGCGGCTTTGTCTCACAAAAGCCCATATCTGATTGTCCATTCGGACAGGGCAGAGCTGCGGACTCGTCCCCAGTTTCTCCCTAAGGTGGGGTCAGCGTTTCACCTGAACCAGCTTATTGTGGTACCTGCGGCTACTAGGGACTTGGAGGACTCCAAGTTGCTAGATGTTGTCAGGGCCCTGAAAATATCGGTTTCCAGGACGGCTGGAGTCAGGAAAACTGACTTGCTGTTATCCTGTATGCACTCAACAAACTGGGTGCTCTTGCTTCTAAGCAGACGATTGCTAGTTGGATGTGTAGTACAATTCAGCTTGCACATTCTGTGGCAGGCCTGCCACAGCCAAAATATGTAAATGCCCATTCCACAAGGAAGGTGGGCTCATCCTGGGCGGCTGCCCGAGGGGTCTCGGCATTACAACTCTGCCGAGCAGCTACGTGGTCGGGGGGAGAACACGTTTGTAAAATTCTACAAATTTGATACCCTGGCTAAAGAGGACCTGGAGTTCTCTCATTCGGTGCTGCAGAGTCATCCGCACTCTCCCGCCCGTTTGGGAGCTTTGGTATAATCCCCATGGTCCTGACGGAGTCCCCAGCATCCACTAGGACGTTAGAGAAAATAAGATTTTACTTACCGATAAATCTATTTCTCGTAGTCCGTAGTGGATGCTGGGCGCCCATCCCAAGTGCGGATTGTCTGCAATACTTGTACATAGTTATTGGTACAAAAATCGGGTTATTATTGTTGTGAGCCATCTTTTCAGAGGCTCCGCTGTTATCATGCTGTTAACTGGGTTCAGATCACAGGTTGTACAGTGTGATTGGTGTGGCTGGTATGAGTCTTACCCGGGATTCAAAATCCTTCCTTATTGTGTACGCTCGTCCGGGCACAGTATCCTAACTGAGGCTTGGAGGAGGGTCATAGGGGGAGGAGCCAGTGCACACCACCTGATCCTAAAGCTTTTACTTTTGTGCCCTGTCTCCTGCGGAGCCGCTATTCCCCATGGTCCTGACGGAGTCCCCAGCATCCACTACGGACTACGAGAAATAGATTTATCGGTAAGTAAAATCTTATTTTCCATCACTTTGTACTTTTTCACCCCAAAAATGACATGTCATTATTGGCCAATTAAAAATAATTAAAAACTTCAACGTGCCTAATTAGTCATTAAGGGGTGTCCCCCAGGAGTTCTGTACTATAACCAAACATTTTTACCTTAAAATAGTGATTTTTCCCAACTTTTCACCTCTTCAGAGTAGGTGAAGTGAAATTAGTGAAAAAATTATCACCGATAAATTTTCCCGGAAAATTGAATAGGCTGTAATTGCGTTTCTCGGGAAAAGTCCGGTTTTTCGCGCGAAAACGGGACTTTTCACGCGAAAAGTCCGTTATCGCTGCTAATTGAATATACCCCTATGTGTGTTAGTTTGGGAGGTACTGTGTGTGTATTTTGGGTGATACTGTGTGTGTATTTTGGGTGATACTGTGTGTGTCTTAGCTTGGGTGATACTGTGTGTATTATTACTCCAGTCTAACAATTCTGAGCGATATATCCATTGTAAGATTGTTGATGGTCCATTACAAACCTTTTAATGATCAGCGATTGTTTCCTAAATTCTCCCTTGTGTTAGCTATGAAGTTTCATCAGGGATGACTATTCCCTGACCACAGTACTATTAGTTTGGGAAAAATTGATTTATTGCTTCCAAGAAATATGCCCACAGTTACCCTGTAAGATGTGTATCTTATTTAAAATACCTCAGTACCACCTGTATATGGTTTTATATTTTAGCTAAGGGTAGAGACTATAAAACAAAACTGTGTTTGTTGCAGACTAGCAATGGAGGAGCAACAAATGACTACTCATCCTCATTACCTTCTACGCCAAACATCAGTCACCGAGAGCTGCGCAGTGAGGTGTCTATCGGTGTCAGCACCCCAGGGTCACTCCACAGAGGAGCTAAGCGTCGCACTAGCCTTTTCCCAGTAAGTTAACTTAACTGTCATAATAAATAGTTTCTAGACAACCAAGGTGGTATTTCTCTTCACAATTGCACAAAAACAATACAGGTTATTCCTTAATAATATACTGGGCCTTTTCTCTTACCCCTTAAGGTGAATATTTTCTCACATTTTTCAGCATAGTTAAAAAAACAAATTGAAGCATGATGGAGAATTCCCTTCCACTACACAGACTGCATCCGAAGATTAAAAACAAAACACTTTTTTTAATACTGTACCTACTGTATCAGTAAATGCTAAGTTCTACTTATGAAATTCACTGCTTATGCATAATTTCTCATTAAACATTTCTACACTGTGCTGCCTTATTGTCTAGAGATGGGCAGCCAACATGAGTAGTTTGATTATATACATTTTTTAAGCAGAAAAGATTGCCAGATTATAAATTTGCAGTTCAACTTCTAACTGGTTTTAACTTTTAAATGATTGCCGCTTTAAATCTAGGAGCTAAGGGCCTAATTCAGCATGGATCATAGATGTGCGAAAAATTGCACGTCTACAATCCATTACAGTGACGTCACTGACATGCGGGGTAATGTCCAACAAAGGGCAAGTCCCCCCTGCACACATGCAAAAGCATCACACGGCGGCGATGCTTTCTAATGTTTAGGGTATTCCTTTGCTTACGCAGCCTAGCTGTGAAGGCAGCCGGCTACCTGCCATGTCTTGGGTCACAGTGGCTGCATGTGACATCACACTGCCGCCGCGGCTTGCCCCGCAAACAGTCTAGACATGCCTGCATTGTCCGGACCGTGCCCCCCAAATGCTGTTACAATACCCCTTAAACACCGCCGCGACGCCCCCTCCTGCCCTGTGAATGCCTCTGCCTGTCAATCAGGCAGAGGCGTCCACAGATGTGAGATGCTGTCGCATCTAACAGTGTGTGCATGCGCAGTGTGGCTGCTACGCGTGCGCTCACTTCAAAAGGCGCCAGCATGGGAACGCAATCGTTCCTGCGTTCCATGCTGAATCGGGCCCTAAGTCACCAAAATCCTGCTGGTGTCTGTAGCTCACAGTTTATTACATTTATTTTGATATTTTACTTGTTAAAGATGCAATATGAAATCCTGGTCATTCTGGAATATGTCTAACAAGAAGTTTCTCAACATTTTCAAAAGTATGAACAAACTTGGGGCATAATTCAGATCTGATCGCTCCTCTGCAAATTTGCAGAGGTCTGCGATCAAATAGTTGTTGCCCATAGAGAGTGAAAACCTCCCCCGTGCAAATGTGCGAATGCATGCATACGCCATGTGAAAACTTCGCCAGACAGCGGACAGCTGCATATCCGTTCACAACTCACTCACCATCGAATGATTTTTCCAGTGTGTGCAGTCTGTGTGTAGCCCAGGACTTACTACTAAAGTGCGATAGAATCAGGCTGATCGGGTCCGGAGCTGACGTCACACACCCTCCCTGAAAACGCTTGGGCGCGCCTGCGTTTTTCCTGACACTTCCAGAAAACTGACAGTTACCACCCACAAACATCCATTTTCCTGTTATTCACCTTGCGTATACCTAGTGATCGAAATTTTCATACCTTTCTGTCGCTGTTTGGGCTTATGCCTGCGCATTGCTGTGCATACGTATGCACAGTCATTCGATAATCGTCCGCTGTGCGATTTCCCACAGCAGTGATTATGTCTGAATTAGGCCCCTGGTTGTTGAGGGCCTACAGTTAAGAACTTGGGTTATATGTGTCGTATCTATAAAATGTATAGCAATGTGTAACAGATCACTGTGCTACCCTAATATACCAAATACAAATATTCCACTTATAAGAACAATGTTGCTGAATGTTTGAGCAATCATCCATTGCCCTCCAATTGTATATCTGTTTGTAGTACAGGTTGAGTATCCCTTATCCAAAACGCTTGGGACCGGAAGAATTTTGGATATCGGATTTTTCCGTATTTTGGAATAATTGCATACCATAATGAGACATCATGGTGATGGGACCTAAATCTAAGCACAGAATGCATTTATGTTTCATATACACCTTATACAAACAGCCTGAAGGTCATTTTAGCCAATATTTTTAATAACTTTCTGCATTAAACAAAGTGTGTGTACATTCACACAATTCATTTATGTTTCATATACACCTTGTACACACAACCTGAAGGTCATTTAATACAATATTTTTAATGACTTTGTGTATTAAACAAAGTTTGTGGATATTGAGCTTCAGAAAACAAAGGTTTCACTATCTCACTCTCACGAAAAAAGTTCCATAATTCGGAATATTCCGTATTTCGGAATATTTGGATATGGGATACTCAAC
The DNA here is from genome assembly GCF_028390025.1 of Pseudophryne corroboree. Lineage (NCBI taxonomy): Eukaryota > Metazoa > Chordata > Amphibia > Anura > Myobatrachidae > Pseudophryne > Pseudophryne corroboree. Next base: position 216,558,991 of record NC_086445.1, read on the forward strand.
CTGTATAATGTAAAACTAAAGGTATCATAGACTGTATTGCTTCTTAAAGGGTGATGTATCAAGTAGTGGAGTGGAGAATTGCCCATATCAGAATTACCAATCAGCTTTGAGGAAGCATTCATCATGTACATTCTTTAAAATTACAGGTAGAACCTAATGGGTTGCTATGGGCAACGTCTCCTCTTGTCCACTTTTCCACTACTTGATATATCACCCCCTTAATGTCTTAGGGGCCTATTTATCAACAAGTAATAAAACTCATTGTGAATGATAAAACTTGTTGCGTATGATAAATGGAATCCAGCCAATCGGCTCCCAACTGCCATGTGTTCATCTCCTAACTGTCATGTGTTGCAAAATGACAGTTGGAAGCTAATTGGCTGGAGCACCATTTATCATATGCAATGAGTTTTACCATTCACAAATGTTATCGTCCTTTATAAATGGGACCCTTAATTTATTATCATTTAAAACAAGGAAAGCATTTGGCCACAATGCAAGGAATGTTATTTTATAAAACCGAGTACAAATGCTCCCTAACTCCTACTAAACAATTGAAAATTGACCCTGATCAGCGTAAGCACATGTCTCTATGGCTGATATAGAAGGAAACACATTCTAGTAAAGTATATTCTCATGTGTTCTTTATTTTCTCTTGCTTGTTCAGCCATTAATGACGTGCTGAAAGTTACTGTATCACCCCAAAATGTTTACATCTTCATATATTAAGAAAAATAAAATGGAGCAACATAAATTAGCTGCTGGTTTTATACCTGTTTTACCCAGGCCATTGTAAAAGCCTCTCTGAACCATTACTGTCTGTTCCATTCAGAACTGCTTGAATAGTGGGGCAGATGTATTAACCTGGAGAATGCATAAGGAAGTGATCAACCAGTGATATGTACAAGGTGATAAACCCACCAGCCAATCGGCTCCATTATGTAAATTAACAGTTAGGATCTGATTGGCTGGTGCCTTTATCACCTTGCACATATCACTGGTTTATTACTTCCTTATGCCTTCTCCAGGTTAATACATCTGCCCCAGTGTGCCTTATGTTGGGCAAGAGTTCAGCTCCATCGCTCTGGTGGACATATGGAATATAGAATGTGATTGAACACCAGCCTTGTCAAATCAATCACCACTGAAATAAAAAGTGGTCCCAAATGAATGAACCCCACTGTATTACCAAGCACTGTGCACTATATTTGCTATTTACCTCTTGTTTGTTATAACGAGTGAGTGAAATGAATATTGGATTAATAACATCTGTTTATTTGAAGAACCGGAGGGGGAGTGACATGGAAAAGAGGAGTTTTGACAGTCGGGGAGACACCCTTGGTGGTGGTCGGGCTCTGCCAATCAAACAGGTAATTAAAGATATTACTCCTAAAATACAATTTGTAAAGTGTCTTTGCTTTGCACTAATATAGGTAGATAATGTGACCCACTAAAGTAAATTATATACAATATGGAATTACTTCATACTGTACATTAGGGTAATATTGGGTGACACAAAGGAGTTCCCTGTTTATATAATAAAACCCCAGAGATTTCTAATCAATAATAAGGATATCTTTTTTGCACACATCTTTATTGATAAAATGACACAGATACACAATTACAGTGATAGACACACAGAATAGCAATGGCACACAGCTAGATATGTACACTTTGACCTGTTAGGGTCACAGCAAGAGAAAGGAAGTTGTGGTGATGGGACTACTTCTTTCATTCTGTATAGGCTATATTCTTGCCCACCGGATACTTTAATTGATGCTTCATGTCCGGAGAAAGTGAAATACAGTGTATCGCCTTTAAAACCAAAGTCGTGATAGTCTATAACAATAATTCCTCCAGAATTATGATATACAGTATGTCACAATTAAACCCTTTTCAGACAGAAATGTCTGCCGGGTAGTTTTTGCCGGTCCCTGCCTGACCCCCCTTTAACACAGACGGGTCAGGAATTTCTACCTGGTAATTTGCAGATCAACACGGTATTTTGTCTGTGTGAAAGGGTCAAACCGGATTGAAATTCCCAAAATCCTGGGTCGAAGTTCCGGGAATTTCAACCCAGGTTGACCATTTCACACAGAAAAAGGACCCGTGTCTTTCGGCAAATTACTGGGTAGAACTTCTTCACCCGGAATTTACATTTCTGTGTGAAAAGGGTTATTAATATCCATTTGGCAGAAATGAACATAAAGACCATTCAACTGCATATTTTATGCATTCCGACTCCGATGTAACACACCTGCTATAACCTGATCACTATTTAGATTCCAATGATATCACACTGTGATCTAATCACCATATACAGATCCCAGTGATTTTGCACACACGATTACTCTGATCACTGAACACAGGTCCCACCAATATTGTGTACTTTATACCTTCTAGGTCTGATTCCAGTATGTTAGGTATTGCACAGCCACTGGGAAGCGGTTAGGAAAAAGACATCTCCTGACAGCATCTGCGATCCAAATGGTGCGTCCGAGGACACAGCATTAGATCACCATCGCGACCATCGATCTGGAGCCTTTGGCAATCTGTGTAAGCCGAAGCTTACTCAGACTGGCCATCAGAATTGGTCAGCTGGGTCCAGAAAGTCTACGCCTTACGCTGCAGACCCTGCGCTGGGCACATCTATGTGACACGCCCCCACTTTCCATTTTGTAGAACAGACCTGGTCGCCATCCACAAATGCCCCAGCATGTCAGTCATGCTGATGTTAAGGGGGGACTGCGAGCGATCACACAGGTTTCTCTGACGTCCTAGTGGATGCTGGGGACTCCGTCAGGACCATGGGGATATAGCGGCTCCGCAGGAGACAGGGCACAATAATAAAAGCTTTAGGATCAGGTGGTGTGCACTGGCTCCTCCCCCTATGACCCTCCTCCAAGCCTCAGTTAGATTTTTGTGCCCGACGAGAAGGGTGCAATCTAGGTGGCTCTCCTGAGCTGCTTAGAATAAAAGTTTAAGTTAGGTTTTTTATTTTCAGTGAGTCCTGCTGGCAACAGGCTCACTGCTACGAGGGACTTAGGGGAGAGAAGAAAACTCACCTGCGTGCAGGATGGATTTGCTTCTTAGGCTACTGGACACCATTAGCTCCAGAGGGAGTCGGAACACAGGTCTCACCCTGGGGTTCGTCCCGGAGCCGTGCCGCCGACCCCCCTTGCAGATGCCGAAGTTGAAGAGGTCCAGAAACAGGCGGCAGAAGACTTTCAGTCTTCATAAGGTAGCGCACAGCACTGCAGCTGTGCGCCATTGTTGTCAGCACACTTCACCAACAGTCACCAACTGTCACTGAGGGTGCAGGACACTGGGGGGGGCGCCCTGGGCAGCAATGTATAATACCTTTTTATGGCTAAAATACATCACATATAGCCCTTGAGGCTATATGGATGTATTTAACCCCTGCCAGATCTCACAAACTCCGGGAGAAGAGCCCGCCGAAAAGGGGGCGGGGCCTATTCTCCTCAGCACACGGCGCCATTTTCCTGCTCAGCTCTGCTGTGAGGAAGGCTCCCAGGCTCTCCCCTGCACTGCACTACAGAAACAGGGTTAAAACAGAGAGGGGGGGCACTTATTTGGCGATATGATTACATATGTGAAAATGCTATAAGGGAAAACACTTGTATAAGGGGTTGTCCCTGTATAATTATAGCGTTTTTGGTGTGTGCTGGCAAACTCTCCCTCTGTCTCCCCAAAGGGCTAGTGGGGTCCTGTCCTCTGTCAGAGCATTCCCTGTGTGTGTGCTGTGTGTCGGTACGTGTGTGTCGACATGTAGGAGGACGATGTTGGTGAGGAGGCGGAGCAAATTGCCTGTATTGGTGATGTCACTCTCTAGGGAGTCGACACTGGAATGGATGGCTTATTTAGGAATTACGTGATAATGTCAACACGCTGCAAGGTCGGTTGACGACATGAGACGGCCGGCAAACAAATTAGTACCTGTCCAGGCGTCTCAGACACCGTCAGGGGCTTGTAAAAACGCCCATTTACCTCAGTCGGTCGACACAGACACAGACACGGACACTGACTCCAGTGTCGACGGTGAAGAAACAAACGTATTTTCCTTTAGGGCCACACGTTTCATGTTAAGGGCAATGAAGGAGGTGTTACATATTTCTGATACTACAAGTACCACAAATAAGGGTATTATGTAGGGTGTGAATAAACTACTTGTAGTTTTTCCTGAATCAGATAAATTAAATGAAGTGTGTGATGATACGTGGGTTTCCTCCGATAGAAAATTATTGGCGGTATACCCTTTCCAGCCAGAAGTTAGGGCGAGTTGGGAAACACACCTTAGGCTCACACGCTTATAAAAACAAGTGGCGTTACCGTCTCCAGATACGGCAGCCCTCAAGGAGCCAGCTGATAGGAAGCTGAAAAATATCCTAAAAGTATATACACATATACTGGTGTTATACTACGACCAGCAATCGCCTCAGCCTGGATGTGCAGCGCTGAGGGGGCTTGGTCGGATTTCCTGACTGAAAATATTGATACCCTTGACAGGGACAAGATTTTATTGACTACAGAGCATTTTAAGGATGCATTTCTATATATGCGAGATGCGCAGAGGGATATTTGCATTCTGGCATCAAGAGTAAATGTGATGTCCATATCTGCCAGACGACAGTGGTCAGGTGATGCAGATTCCAGACGGCACATGGAAGTATTGCCGTATAAAGGGGCGGTCCATCGGACCTGGTGGCCATGGCAACAGCTGAAAAATCCACCTTTTGTTACCCCAAGTCACATCTCAGCAGAAAAGGACACAGTCTTTTCAGTCTCAGTCCTTTCGTCCCCATAAGGGCAGGCGGGCAAAAGGGCCAGTCATATCTGCCCAGGGGTAGAGGAAAGGGAAGAAGACTGCAGCAGGCAGCCCATTCCCAGGAACAGAAGCCCTCCACAGCTTCTGCCAAGTCCGCAGCATGACGCTGGGGCCGTACAAGCGGACTCAGGTGCGGTAGGGGGTCATCTCAAGAGTTTCAGCACGCAGTGGGCTCACTCACAAGTGGACTCCTGGATCCTACACGTAGTATCCCAGGTGTACATTGGAAATTCGAGACGTCTCCCCCTCACAAGTTCCTGAAGTCTGCTTTACCAACGTCTCCCTCCGACAGGGAGGCAGTATTGGGAACAATTCACAGGCTGTATTCCCAGCAGGTGATAATCAAAGTACCCCTTCTACAACAAGGGAAGGGGTATTATTCCACACTATATTGTGGTACTGAAGCCAGACGGCTAGGTGAGATCTGAAATATTTGAACACTTACATACAAGCGTTCAAATCAAGATGGAGTCACTCAGAGCAGTGATAGCGAACCAGGAAGAAGGGGACGATATGGTGTCACTGGATATCAGGGACGCTTACCTACATGTCCAAATTTGCCCTTCTCACCAAGGGTACCTCAGGTTCGTGGTACAGAACTGTCACTATCAGTTCAGACGCTGCCGTTTGGATTGTCCACGGCACCCCGGGTCTTTACCAAGGTAATGGCCGAAATGATGATTCTTCTTAAAAGAAATATGGACGCTTTCCTGATAAGGGCAAGGTCCAGAGAACAGTTGGAGGTCGGAGTAGCACTATCTTAAGTAGTTCTACGACAGCACGAGTGGATTCTAAATATTCCAAAATCGCAGTTTTTTCCGACGACACGTCTACTGTTCCTAGGGATGATTCTGGACACAGTCCAGAAAAGGATGTTTTCTCCCAGAGAAGAAAGCCAGGGAGTTATCCGAGCTAGTCAGGAACCTCCTAAAACCAGGAAAAGTATCAGTGCATCATTGCACAAGGATCCTGTGAAAAATGGTGGTTTCTTACAAAGCGATCCCATTCGGTAGATTTCACGCAAGAACCTTTACGTGGGATCTGCTGGAAAAATGGTCCGGATCGCATCTTCAGATGCATCAGCGGATAACCCTGTCTCCAAGGACAAGGGTGTTTCTTCTGCGGTGGCTGCAGAGTGCTCATCTATGAAAGGGCCGCAGATTCGGCATTCAGGACTGGGTCCTGGTGACCACGGATGCCAGCCTGAGTGGCTGGGGAGCAGTCACACAAGGAAAAAATTTCCAGAGAGTGTGATCGAGTCTGGAGACTTCTCTCCACATAAATATACTGGAGCTAAGGGCAATTTACAATGCTCTAAGCTTAGCAAGACCTCTGCTTCAAGGTCAGCCGGTATTGATCCAGTGGGACAACATCACGGCAGTCGCCCACGTAAACAGACAGGGCGGCACAAGAAGCAGGAGGGAAATGGCAGAAACTGCAAGGATTCTTCGCTGGGCGAAAAATCATGTGATAACACTCTCAGCAGTGTTCATTCCGGGAGTGGAAAACTGGGAAGCAGACTTCCTCAGCAGGCATGACCTCCACCCGGGAGAGTGGGGACTTCATCGGGAAGTCTTCCACATGATTGTAAACCGTTGTGAAAAACCAAAGGTGGACATGATGGCGTCCCGCCTGAAAAAAAACAAAAAAAAAAAACTAGATATTGCGCCAGGTCAAGGGACCCTCAGGCAATAGCGGTGGACGCTCTGGTAACACTGTGGATGTACCAGTCAGAGTATGTGTTCCCTCCTATGCCTCTCATACAAAAAGTACTGAGAATCATAAGAGGGAGATGAGTAAGAATGATACTCGTGGTTCCGGATTGGCCAAGAAGGACTTGGTACCCGAAACTTCAAGAGATGTTCACGGAAGACCCGTGGCCTCTACCTTTAAGAAAGGACCTGCTCCAGCAGGGGCCTTGTCTGTTCCAAGACTTACCGCGGCCGCGTTTGACGGCATGGCGGTTGAACGCCGGATCCTGAAAGGGCATTCCAGATGAAGTCATCCCTACCCTGGTCGAAGACAGGAAGGATGTAACCGCAAAACATTTTCACCGCATTTGGCGAAGATATGTTGCGTGGTGTGGGGCCAAGAAGGCCCCTACAGAGGAATTCCAACTGGGTCGTTTCCTACATTTCCTGAAAACAGGACTGTCTATGGGCCTAAAATTAGGGTCCATTAAGGTTCAAATTTCGGCCCTGTCGAATTTCTTCCAGAAAGAACTGGCTTTAGTGCCTGACGTTCAGATGTTTGTAAAAGGGGTACTGCATATACAGCCTCCTTTTGTGCCCCAGTGGCACCTTGGGATCTCAATGTTGTTTTGAGTTTCCTAAAGTCACATTGGTTTGAACCACTCACCACTGTGGACTTAAAATATCTCACATGGAAGGTGACGATGCTATTAGCCCTGGCTTCAGCCAGGCGTGTGTCAGAATTGGCGGCTTTATCATATATAAAGCCCTTACTTAATTTTTCATTCTGACAGGGCAGAATTGAGGACTCGTCCTCAATTTCTCCTTAAGGTGTTTTCTGTTTTTCACATGAACCAACCTATTGTGGTACCTGCGGGTACTAGGGACTTGGAGGACTCCAAGTTACTTGACGTTGTCAGGGCCCTGAAAAATATGTTTCCAGGAAGGCTGGAGTCAGAAAATCTGACTCGCTGTTTAGCCTGTATGCACCCAACAAGATGGGTGCTCCTGCTTCTAAGCAGACGATTGCTCGCTGGATTTGTAATACAATTCAGTTTACACATTCTGTGGCAGGCCTGCCACAGCCAAAATCGGTAAAAGCCCATTCCAAAAGGAAGGGGGCTCATCTTGGGCGACTGCCCGAGGGGTCTCGGCTTTACAACTTTGCCGAGCAGTTACTTGGTCAGGGGAAAACACGTTTGCTAAATTCTACAAATTTGATACCCTGGCTGAGGAGGACATGGAGTTCTCTCATTCGGTGCTGCAGGGTCATCCGCACTCTCCCGCCCGTTTGGGAGCTTTGGTATAATCCCCATGGTCCTGACGGAGTCCCCAGCATCCACTAGGACGTCAGAGAAAATAAGATTTTACTTACCGATAAATCTATTTCTCGTAGTCCGTAGTGGATGCTGGGCGCCCATCCCAAGTGCGGATTGTCTGCAATACTTGTACATAGTTATTGTTACAAAAATCGGGTTATTCTTGTTGTGAGCCATCTTTTCAGAGGCTCCTTCGTTGTTATCATACTGTTAACTGGGTTCAGATCACAGGTTGTACGGTGTGATTGGTGTGGCTGGTATGAGTCTTACCCGGGATTCAATATCCTTCCTTATTATGCACGCTCGTCCGGGCACAGTATCCTAACTGAGGCTTGGAGGAGGGTCATAGGGGGAGGAGCCAGTGCACACCACCTGATCCTAAAGCTTTTATTATTGTGCCCTGTCTCCTGCGGAGCCGCTATATCCCCATGGTCCTGACGGAGTCCCCAGCATCCACTACGGACTACGAGAAATAGATTTATCGGTAAGTAAAATCTTATTTTCTGTTCGTTAGCAGAGGGAAGTCAGCCCAGGGGCTAGCATTCTTAAAAATAGGGATTTGCTCTCTAGGGCAAGTGTGAGGTTTCAATATTTAGATCATGAATAAGAACCTAGAGGACTAAAGGTTTAGTGCAATATAGCAGGTTGGACTGGCCCACAGGGATACAGAGGAAATCCCTGCTGCACCTTTGAGCAATAAGTAATACGTAGCACCAGGACCCTTTAATGTCTCTATGTTTATGTCCTGGACAGCAGCTGGATTTTTAACATAAATGAGTATTTTGGAGAATACACACCATATATAGATAAATTAAAAAATGTTTTAACTTGTTTTCATTTCCTGTGGGCTATTGTCATGCAGGGCTCTTCTATTCATATACATCACACACTGAATTCTCAGCTCCACAAAATGCATCTACAAGGTGCAATGAAATAATGGATAAACACTACTTTATACACCATATTAACCTAGAAGAGCAGTGTTTCAAGACCGATTACTGGTGCAAAGCAACATCGCACCCTGAAGACTGCGCAACGCAGTCTCATCAACTGACAGCACAAATGAGTGGTGTGAGCCTACACTGGGGGCAATTCCATTGTGAGTTATAAAGTACAGTTGCTCAAACCATTTCTCTGGCAACTCGCTGCCACCGCAAATATTTCTTCACACCTCAAAGAGGTGCACAGGAAAATCTTCAGTGTTGCTGTACTATAATTCTTGGCAATGTGCACGTTGACACTCATCACCAAGAAATTAATTGCCCACAATATGTTGACAGATGCAAAATGGCTGTTTCACTTGTGTCGTGGTCATAGCGTGAATGAAATTGGTATTAGGGATGGTTTGAATGTATAATTAATGACAACTAATTCATCTCCATGCTCATTTGTCGCAGACTTACAGAAATGGTATATGCAGGTCTTTCCCTTCTTCATCTCACAGTCAGAGGTCTATTTATGAATTGTTGCGTTGAAGTTCCAAAAAGTAACATTTTTATTACAGCAATTTGGAGTGTACTTTCAGGGCTATTTATGACATATACTGGGACATGGGCTCTGTTAAGAGATGTTCCAGGAAAGGATAAAATGTGAAGTGACTACTTATGCTATCAATTAAGTTCTAGGTTTGGAGACACAGTAGTGACAGGAAAGACCTCCTCAACTGCCTGGCAATCGGAACATTGCAGTTCCTTCTGTGATGGTGGGACAGAGTCCTCAAATTGGGCTGTCCCACTGAATAAGGGCAGTTGGGAGGTATGCCAAATATTTATAGTATAAGCCAATGTTATTGTAGGCAGTTCTAAAAGCAGAATTCAGTGCATTACTCTATTAGTAATGCCTGGCGAGCTGTGTGTGTGCTGATATAACTTGTGTTACAATATGGACTGGACTCCATATGTATCAAAACTTCAAGAGATATAGGCCCAAATGTATTAAGCCTTAAAAAGTGATAAAGTGAAGAGTGATAAACAGGTCTATTCATAAAGAAGAGAAAAGCTGCAAAACAGAACTTTTCTCTGCTTCGTGCTATTCACGGAGCAGGTTACTGTGGAGAAGTACCTGACTTCTCCAGCGGCACCCCCGCTCCACGGCTGACTCGCAATTTGTGAAGGAATGGAAAGCTCCGAGAAGACATCGCTGGACCCCAGGATACCGGATCGCGTTGAGAAAAAATTAATTGGAACTGATGCTATGTATAGTGAAAAGTAACAAATACATTTTCGTTTTTTACATGAATAGACTCCAAAGAGAGATAATGTACCAACCAACCAACCAGCTCCTAACTGTAATTTTTCAAACACATCCTGTAACATGACAGTTAGGAAGCTGATTGGCTGGTACTTTTTCACTCTTTATCACTCTCTACTTTCTCATTTTTTAAGACTTAATACGTTTGGGCCAATAAGTGGAGAAGTTGTCCATAGCAACCAGTCATCTTCTTGCTATCATTTATCTAGCACAGCCTCTAAAATGACAGAAGCTAATGGGTACTATGGAGCAACTTCCCTTTATCTCTCTCAAAGGTTTGATACATCTCCCCCTGTCACTGTCACTGCTCCTGAAAAGGCAGGTCAGTGGTTTATTATAAAATTGGGATAGCAGTGTCCAACCCATCGACAACCTATAGATGTTATTACCCAAACTGTCTGCACCAAACCTTGCAATTATGCTTATGGTGCTCTCCAAGTTTTTGTTGCTCTTAATAATTTCTGTGCAGTTTTGTACTGTGAATGACATAATTCACAGACACATCAGGGGTATACACCCAGGGCCGGATTAACAATGGGGCGGGTGGAGCTGCAGCTCCAGGCCCCCCCATGAAAATAGGCCCACACCACCAAGGAGGATCCGCTGGAGACAGGCAAAAAAGATTTTCCTGTCAGCACCAGCGGCCGTCCAAGGCTCTTCCCCTTCTGACCCCATTTCCGACACCCCACCTGGAGAACCTCTCATGGCGGCGCAGTGGAAGGCTAAGGCTTTGCATGTTCTCACTGCGCCGTATAGCGTGCCTCCCACTTCTCTGCGACATGCGACTATATGCAGCGTGATATCACATAGATGCCACCATGCTGGGCTCTGCGTGAGTGCCGCCAATGATGGCATGGAGTGCATTGATGGTGGGCGCATTACTGACTGGATCCTGCTGACTGCCAGAGAGCTGTTGCTTCACCGCTGGCAGCACATGACCTTTTCTGTCAGCGCCTTTTAGTGGATAGAAGACCCGTGGACCCAGCATGGGAGAGGAGCAGAGTCAGAGAAACAGAAAAGAAGTTAAGAAAACTTCAGGATGGAGAAACCCAAATACTAAACATACAAAAGGGAGGAACACCATAATGGACACTTGGGGGTAAGTCATAATAATGTCGAAACGGGGGGGGGGGGGGGGGGGTGGCTAATAATAGACAGAGGGGGAGAGATAATACTTAATTAACACAGATGGGTGCATAATGATGGACAGGATCAACAATATACACAGGCGGCATAATAATGGACAGAGGGGGGACACATTGTAATGGACACAGAGGAGGGTGCACAATGCAGAGATCAAGAGAAACAAGTTATTGCTCACTAGTAACATCTATTATTGGTGCTATAGAATACATTTATCTTAAAATATAAAATTGTTTTGTAATGAGAATTAGTCAACAGCTTGTCAGGTGGTCCGCTGCTTGACTGGCCCTACACAAAACACAATAAAAAGGGGGGAAAACAACGAAAAATATTGTTGGTATATATCTGCTTATTGATAAAATTGATAGGAGCCGTCTCTTTATACACATAAAACAATATTTATTATCCTGAACGCATATAAAACCTACAGGATGGTATCAGGATCCTTGCAGTCACAATATCGACAGCAGCATCCCAATACACAGAATCCCAGAAACACCTACTAGGTAAGTATGCTAATGCTAACCTCCTACCCCCTTAACCCTAACACTCCCTTCCTGCTGCCTGACCCTAACACTCCCTGGTGGTGCTTAAATCTAATCCCCCTACCTGCAGCCTAACCCTCTCACCCACCTGCAGCCAGTGCTGCAAGTATGGCGATACTGCGCACCAGTGAGAAATTCCCAACCGGTACACAGTACCGCCGGGCTGCCATCTTGCAGACACCGTGTAGGAGAGAGGAGAGCGCAGCATGCACCTCTCCTCTCCTGCCTGCCCAGTCAGTCGGTGACAGGCGGTTTCTCCTCCTTCGAGTCCGGACTCCGGTGGCAGCATATATTACACCAAACGTTGGTGTGTGAGCCAATCAGAGCTCACGGACCAGCAGCCAATCAGGAGCCACCGCTGCCTGGCCGCAAGCTCTGATTGGTTCGCGGACCGGCACCAGATCTGAACTACAGGAGAACGCAGCTGCCACCGCCGCTGCAGGAGGAGCCCGGTCACCGGACTGAGGGCAGGAGAGGCGCATGTTGCAGCAGACAGTGTTGGCCTCAGGCAGCAGCATCAACAATAGTGAGTTGCACTGCTGGGGTCATATCTGGCACCGTGGAGGCATGTGTATCTGGCAATGTGGGGGCATATCTGGTAATGTAGGGGCATATCTGGCAACATGGGGGAATATGTGTATCTAGCACTGTGGAGACATGTGGATCTGGCAACATGGGGGCATATCTAGTACTGTGGGGCATGTGTATCTGGCAACATGGGGGCATATCTAGCACTGTGGGGGAATACGTATATATATCTGGCACTGTGGGGGCATATCTAGCACTGTAGGGGCATGTATATCTGGCAATGTGGGAGCATATCTAGCACTGTTTGGGCATATCTGGCACTATTGGGGGCATATGTGTATCTGGCAATGCACTATTGGGGTCATATGTGTATCACATTCACGCTCCCATTTTCATTGGCCACATCCATTTTTGACGTGCGCCTCCTTCCGCAGTCTACCCTAACCATCCCTTTACTACCTAAACCTAAGACACCCCCCTGCAGCCTAACTATAGCCATCCCCAGCATACTTACATTCAGGTGAGGGGTATTTGTGTGTCTATTGTCTGGTAAGGGCATGATAGCGAGTGAGGGGTATTTTAGTGTGTCAGTTACAGGATCATGGAGTGGTGATGAGAGGAATTACAGATGGTTGAATATGGGGTTAGGGAGTGGTGGTGAATGAGGGGTATTTCAGCGTTTGAGGGATGGTATCTCTGATTAGTAGTATTTAAGAGGTTCTGTATATAGCTTTGATTGATGGGCGCGGTATTAAAATGGGTGGTGGGTAAGGTAGTGTAGCACAGGCAGCAATACTTACACCTGTGCCTGCACAAAGGTGGTGCAATATGGTCCTATCCCCATAGGTGACTAATGTCAGGCTACTAAAATATGTTTATGGGGGCGGGGACATATGTGTGTGTGTGTGTATATATATATATATATATATATATATATATAGTTCGCAAGTAGGTTCGGCACTCCAATACAAATGTGCAACTGCATGCTAACTAAAAAAAAATATTTTCAAAAAGTGTCATTGAATTTTTGGATTCAATGTTTGCTCTCCAGGCGCCACCTACTGTTACAGCCAAATAAAACAACTCGCTCATTCCTTCGGTCACTGCACAGAAAGAAAATAAAAAACCAGCGCAACATGCTTGTGAACTTAGTCACTCTTCTCTTCTACTAAATTAATTTTAATTTTGAAGAGCTTTAATAATTAATTATTTCTCTGGGCTACTATGATATAGAAAATAATCAACAAGACAAGAACAAACAGTGATGAGAGGGGTTAATGTAGGCTTGCTGTGAAGGGATTAATGTGCCTCATGGTACATGTTAGTTTGTTACTATTTGATTAGCTAATGCATTGGCACAATGTAGCAGCAAATGACAAACACCCACACAACTTCACTCAAGCTTAATTGTTATAGTTACCTTCTGTAAAGAATGTTAAATGGAAGGCGTATGCTAGGACACAGTGGGAAGCTATAGGTTATTCCTTTTCGGAGCAGCTACCTGCAGCTTGTGGTGGGAAGATCTACCGCAAGGAAAACCCACACATTCCAATTGAACATTTCCACAAAGAGAGCACAAGGCATCCTGGTTGCAGCGGCAGCAGAGTGGTGCATTTACCTTTTACAAGGTATAGAGAAGAAATGGACCCGCTGTGTTGCTATGAGGGCCAAAGATGTTTGGTGCCAAAGCAGGAAAATCAATAAAGATGTCGGGATTATGAAAACAGAGGGTACACACAACCTACTAATATGAAAATAACATTTTACAATCTCTATACAATAGTTGTCAGATCTCACACCTGTCCCAGGTTTAAAAAAAATAATTCATAGCCATTTTGCCCCTTGTAGTCAGAGCCGGATTAAGGCTTCGGGGGGCCCGGGGTACTTAAAAAAAGGGGTCCCTAAGGTCTAAAATTAAATATATTATATTATATTATATTATATTATATTATATTATATATACACACACACACACACACACACACACACACACACACACACACACACACACACACACACACACACACACACACACACACACACACCAGAGTAGCTTGGCACTCAGGACAAAACTTCAAAATGTAGGGTGCCTTCCCAAAGAAATTAATAATCACCAGTATGTTATGTATAAGAATGAGGCGGCACTCCAGGGTAAGTCAAGAATCCCGTGTATTAATAATTCAGCATAATTCCAAACATGTCAACGTTGCAAGGTCTGCAGACCTTTTCGTCAGGACGTACAGCAAAGTGACTTTACTGTACGTCCTGACGAAAAGGTCTGTAGACCTTGAAACGTTGACATGTTTGGAATTATGCTGAATTATTAATACACTGGATTCTTGACTTACCCTGGAGTGCCGCCTCATTCTTATACATAACATACTGGTGATTTTATATATATATATATATATTAAAACCGTAATGCAGCCTTACGTTTTATGTGCTTTTGCACAGGTAGCCTAGGAGAATGGGTGCTGGCTGCTGCCTCCACGTGCTGTCCTCCTCCTGCAGTGTACCCTGCGATCAGCCAATGACTGAGCCGCAGGCTGCTGCTCCTCACATTACTGGACAGCTGAGCCGTCGCTCAGCTGTCCTAAGTTCCATCACAGGCAGTGAGTAACTGCCGTGGCTGCGCGGCGCCTGCCTCCAGTTGAGTCAGTGGCAGAGGAGGATTTTGACCACATGGGGCCCTAAGCAAGACAACGATTTGGGGCCCCACTTACTCAAATAATCTTTAATGTGTGCACCTGCCCTGTCAGTGTATGCCCCGATTGTAGCAGGCAGATGGCAGTGGTGCTAATGTGCTAATTACTGACAGCCAGGGGTGGTTTGGGAATTTGGGAAAAATTTCCAAAAGTGGCCCCAGAGAAACATGGCCATAAGCAAATGTTGGAGAGGTCAGCAGACCATTAGCCCTAGTGCTGACCTCACCCCGGTGAATAACATACAATGTACCTCCCAACTTTCTAGTGTCCTTGTCACAGGGAGTTGATGGTGCTCAAGGTAAATAAAGGAAAATGGCACGTCTAGGCGTATGTTCACAACAAATGATGCGTTAACCTACAGTCGATAATAGTAACAGCTGCTGCCACTTAGATGCTCCATAACCACAGCCCATAACACACGGGTATAACAGAAATCCTTATATTGAGCCATCAATTATAGGAATAACAATAAATGTCACCAGCTAATAAAAAGCTCAGTGACATTTATTATTTTTATTTTCGTTTTTTTGGTGAGTATCCTCAAACTCATATTCAACACTGATCCTTATAATATACCAGATGGCACATCAGTAGGTGAAAGCTGGCTCCAATAAGGTGGACAGAGCAGTAATTGAAATAAATATTTAAGATCCCCCTGACGCGTTTCTTCTGTCCTGCAGACTTTATCAAAGGAATTAGCTGTATGAGAGTATTTTTATAGTTATATTTATTTCAATTAATGCTGTGTCCACCTTATCACTGACCGCCACAGATCATCCACCTGTGCATTTTTTTTCCAATCAAATTTTTTTTTTACTGTCCCTGGCACCTTTTACTGTAGCACACGCAGGGTGAGTTTCTGAGTACCCAGAACCCCCCCTCCCCAACCAGGTCCCAGATCAATTCTTCTCTTCACCAGGGACCGAAGCATCAGCTAGCCGCAGCACTTTCCCTTCAGGCACCCTCGGAACCACTGCTCAGTGTCCCCTTTTGTACTGCAGTTTATGCAGCGCCTACCTGCTGACTGCTTACTGACAATTCTCCTGGTGATCGCTGACTGCCTACCCACGCAGGCCTTTCTTACATGAGTTTGCGACTCATGGTAATATTAGGAAGAGTGTCCAGGCTTGTGAGCCGGTCCGGGCTTGTGAGCCCCTGCAAGCCCGGCAGAGGACACCTCACCCGGTTACAGCATCAGCATGGGGCATGCCGTCACGGCGCTACATATGTAAGTGTCCTACAGTATGTGTGTGTGTTTCTATGTGTTCTATGTGTGCATTTTTATGTGTATGTGTGTTTGTACATGTTCTAAGTGTGTGTATATGTAGGTGTATACGGGCTCTGTGTGTTTGTGTTCTATGTGTGTAGGTGTATCCTATGTGTTTGTGTGTGTAGGTGTATTCTATGTGTTTGTATGTGTGTGTTCCATGTGTGTATATATAATGTATATATATATATATATATATATATATATGTGTGTCTTTGTGTCAGTACATGTATTTGTTCTATGTAACGTGTGTGGAATTCACCCCCCACCGCTTCCCCCGACGAAACCTGCGTTTGCCCAGCAAACATGCATGGAAGACCGCCCCCCCTCCCTGGAAATCCTGCATTTGCACCGGCTTTATATGAAGTTCAATAAAATCCAGATACTTAAATAGTAACACATTATATAAATATAAAAAAACAATGTATATATAACTATGTATAAAATATGCCAATTATGAATTCAGTGACAAAATATTAAGGTATGTAATGGCGTCCGAGATCGCCAGAGGTATGTTATGCTAGACAATCTTGGATGTTTTTTTAAAGGGGCAATCACTTATAATGCAAAATCATGCCTGTTTAAAAAAAAAACGTCCGAGACCAGCTGGCAACCCGCACCTCCAGCGATCTCAGACGCCATTACATCCTGCCCAATATATTAAAATGTAAGCAATTTATTTTATACACTGATGGGAAAGTACAAAAGGGAGGGGGGGCAATAGGCTGGATGGGAAGGTGTAACACTAGGCTGGAGAAGGGAGGACATTGTAATGACTGAGGGGAGGACACTATGACAGGACTGGCTGGGGGGTACTAGGTGGAAGTGAGATGGGATAGTGGCATAGGCGTGCACAGAGACTGACATGCTGGTGCCGCTCCTGACTTCCCCCCCTTCCGCCAGATAACTGATTTGCGTCCTCCACCCCTTCCACTGGGACATAAGACTGCTCACCTGGGCGGCCCAGGTGAGCAGTCTATATCCAGGACAGGGGAGGTGAGAGAACACTATAATGCCGTGGAGGGGGGGGGGGGGGGGAGTCTGGAGCGGCACCCGCCAGCGAGTCTCTGCGTACGCCTATGGATAGTTGGCTGGTTAGGGAGGGGAGGAGGATGACACTAAGCTGGCAGGGTAGGAGACACTTGGATGTGGGGGGGGGTGAGATGGTGGGAGACACTGGGCTGTAGGGGGGTGAGATGGTGGGAGACACTGGGCTAGAGAGAGACACTGGGATGTGGTGGGGGGTGAGATGGTGACACTGGGCTAGAGAGAGACACTGGGATGTGGTGGGGGGTGCGATGGAGACACTGTGCTAGAGAGAGACTGGGATGTGGTGGGTGGTGAGATGGTGACACTGGGCTAGAGAGAGACACTGGGATGTGATGGGGGGTGAGATGGTGGGAGACACTGGGCTGTAGGGGGGTGAGATGGTGGGAGACACTGGGCTACAGAGAGACACTGGGATGTGGTTGGGGGTGAGATGGTGACACTGGGCTAGAGAGAGACACTGGGATGTGGTGGGGGGTGAGATGGAGACACTGCTAGAGAGAGACACTGGGATGTGGTGGGGGGTGAGATGGTGACACTGGGCTAGAGAGAGACACTGGGATGGGGTGGGGGGTGAGATGGTGGGAGACACTGGGCTGTAGGGGGGTGAGATGGTGGGAGACACTGGGCTAGAGAGAGACACTGGGATGTGGTTGGGGGTGAGATGGTGACACTGGGCTAAAGAGAGACACTGGGATGTGGTGGGGGGTGAGATGGTGACTCTGGGCTAGAGAGAGACACTGGGATGTGGTTGGGGGTGAGATGGTGACACTGGGATGTGGTGGGGGGTGAGATGGTGACACTGGGCTAGAGAGAGACACTGGGATGTGGTTGGGGGAGTGAGATGGTGGGAGACACTAGGCTGTAGGGGGGTGAGATGGTGGGAGACACTGGGCTAGAGAGAGACACTGGGATGTGGTTGGGGGAGTGAGATGGTGGGAGACACTGGGCTGTAGGGGGTGAGATGGTGGGAGACACTGGGCTAGAGAGAGACACTGGGATGTGGTTGGGGGTGAGATGGTGACACTGGGCCAAAGAGAGACACTGGGATGTGGTGGGGGGGTGAGATGGTGACACTGGGCTAGAGAGAGACACTGGGATGTGGTGGGGGGAGTGAGATGGTGGGAGACACTGGGCTGGAGAGGGAGACATTGGAAAGGGTGGGGGTCTGTGAGATTGGGGGGCAATGGGCTGAGGGGAGGGGGACACTGGGCTGGGGTATGAAAACACTGACCCGGGGTTGCTGTAAATCCTGGCCCTGAGCACACCAACGGCAGCCTCCTAAGCAGCCCCTCAGTCTCCGGCTGCTGCTGCAACCTGGTGTATCCGGAAGAGGCTGCTGGGGATCCGTGTATGGCCAGAGTTCAGGAGGCAGGTGGTGGAGTGGGACCTTTTCCGCGGTGATGCGGTGCGGGTCGGCTCAGGCGCCAGACAAACGTATGCTACCCAGGCAGTCACCATCAGTGAGAGTGAGACGCCCGCGCCGAGCTTTGAGCAACTGGAGGTGGGGCCTCCCTCTAGTTCACTCTGGTTGTCTGCTGAGGCCAGCTTCCGATCAGCGCTAGCCGGGAGTCGGGGAAGTGAAACAGACAAAAATAATTGCCTGCCAGGAGTAGCCAGCAATCAGAAAAGTCACCATGAAAGTCCGGTCAGCGGTCCCCATGGTACCCCCGGGCCCTAAGCGACTGCCTTGGTCGTTTAGTGGTAAATCCGCTACAGGTCAGTGGAGCCGGGAGCCTGGAGCCAGAGCTGCCAGGGACAGCAATCGCTTAGCTGCTCTGCCGCTGCGTGTGGCACCGGCTCCCGGGAGTGCAGCACAATACCACAGATCGGATCTCTGTTCCGATCTGCGACGGGGGGCCCTTTGAAAAAAGGGAGCCCGGGGTATTTATCCCCGGGACCCCCCTCTTAATCCGGCTCTGCTTGTAGTGATTGACTATAATGCATTCAGTAACTAATCACATGTATGTAAGTGAGATTGATATGGCGACTGTTCACTTTTTCCTGTGTACACTACTTGTATCAC
Source organism: Pseudophryne corroboree (assembly GCF_028390025.1). NCBI lineage: Eukaryota > Metazoa > Chordata > Amphibia > Anura > Myobatrachidae > Pseudophryne > Pseudophryne corroboree. The sequence continues at coordinate 216,578,358 of NC_086445.1, forward strand.
TAAATCAGGGGTGTCCAAACTTTTTGCAAAGAGGGACAGATTTGGTGAGGTGAAAATGTGTGGGAGCTGACCATTCAGCCTGACATTCTTTGAACCATTAATCACCTCAGAAGACTAAACAAATAACTTTTCTTACCTGCTCTAATGTGAAGGGTGATACTTAGATCTTGACTGCCATAAATAGGTCAGGTCTGACTCAAAGACAGTGGTTTTGATGCGCAAGATGTCACGCAGGTGAGAGTCACTTAGTCTTGTACTCACGCAGCTGGTCTGGAGCGTTATCAGGAACCATGGAGAAAGGAGAGGAAAAAAGTGTGATCTCCTTTTCAATAGCTGCAAAATCTTGAAAGCGCTGTTGAAACTCCTCAGCCAGAGATGAGATGTCTGCTGCATACCTCCTCATTTGTGCACTGATATCATTCTCTGGAAAAATGGTCATTATTTCCTGCAGCGATGGGACATGTGTGGTATTGGGCTGCAACTTGTCCTTGGAAAAGTTGCATCTTGGTCCCAAAGGCCTTGATGTGTGAATACAGTTGGCTTACCACTGCATTTTGCCCCTGAAGGCTCGTGTTCAGTGCATTCAGATGTCGTGTTATGTCAACTAAAAATCCAAAATCAGCCAGCCAAACAGGATCAGATAGTTCTGGCATCGTTTGTTTCTTTTTTGCCAAGAATTGTCTGATTTCTTTCCTAAGAGAGTAGGAGCGCTGCAGTCATCGACTGAGCGATCTTACATCGTTGTGATACACAACATCTCCGTATTCAGCCTGGACGTTGAGTAGAAACTGTTGAAACTGGCAGTGACACAGGGCCCTGGAGCGAATATAATTAATAGCCTTTATCACCGGTTTCATAACACGATCATATTTCAGATGTTTGGCACAGAGAACTTGTTGGTGAATATGAATAATACAGTGAAGTTTTATAGCTTTGCCTCCATTTTCACTGACTTTGTTACAGACTAGGGTTAATAATCCACTTCGCTCGCCAGCCATGGCAGGTGCGCCATCCATAATAATCCCAGTGACTTTATTCCATGGTAGTTTCATGCTATCTACGGCGGAACAAACAGAAACAAATAAATCTGTTCCTTTTGTTTAGTCCTTAAGGCTCTGGAGGTCAAGTAACTCTTCACTCACGTTCATTTCATTGTCCACTCCTCTCAAAAAAAATCAGTAACTGAGTGGCTTTCATCGCAGGCTAATGAAAAAAGGTCAAACTCCACTCTTTTTGCCTCTGTCTCTTAATATCAGATGAAACGTCTTCAATTCTCCGTACCACAGTGTTACGAGCCAGGCAAACATTGGCAAACTTTTGCTTCTTCTCAGGACAAATTTTCTCCACCATTTTCATCACGCAGTTTTTGATAAATTCACCCTCAGTAAAAGGTTTTCCGTGAATGGCAATCAGCATTGCCACCTCGTAGCTCGCCTTTGTGGCATTTTAATTTGACTCACGGGCTCTTGTGAAAAAGCACTGCTGTGTCTTTAAATCAGCTTCCAGTTGCTTCAATTTTTCGCTGTGTTTGTTCCCAGTTAGCTTATCATAGTTAGCATGTTTCGCCTCTTGATATTGAACTCCTTGAAAACAGCAACAGTCTCTTGGCAAATTAGGCAGACACAGTTGTTTCGTATTTCAGAGAAAAAATGCTGCAATTTCCACTTGTCCTGGAAGCGACGGCCCTCGCTGACAACTTTCCTTTTTTTTGTTATAGACGCCATTTTAGAAATGGGCAGGAAAGGTTCACACAAGGGTCATGCAGTGAGAGGTCTGCTGAAATATAAAATAGCTTTTTTTATATCACAGTAGGAAAGTAGAGCTGTGAAGCCACTGAGAAGTATGAGAAGAAGACAACTGTTTGCTGCAGCAATGGGCTCCCAGGCTCAGATGATGGTAAAAAGAGTCATATATAACACATGCAACCCTGATCAGAACGACAAGACAGGAAAAAACACTATCCCGCAGGGTGTCATCGGGTGCCTGGTTATTATGGTCAGAGTGCCAGGATGGCACAGCATGTATTTATAACATGTAAATAAGGGCTGGCAGTGGTCAATTATAAAGGATCCAGATATAGCACACACTTATACAGATATAGAAGAGGGGGTCCCAGTAATAGTGCACCTTGATATATATATTGTTTAATGGGGGAGAGTATAAAATTAGGATCACAGATCTTTTCAAGATGGCCATCGCCGCATTTGTGCCATCCCAGTCGCACTGCAGAGTCCCAGGGGTGCACAGTAAACTAGCCAGCCATTTGCTGCCAATCCACGCCAGAAGCAGGGGTCCAGCAGAGGGAGGACATCTAGCGGAGGACACCGCTAGCCGCTTCACATCACGATGGGTCTCTCCATGTGGTCCAGGATGCCCGAGGACCTGTGCTGTGCTGCGGATCCTGGCCTAAGGTGGAGGGGAAGGCCGCAGCCTGCAGGAGCGAGTTTATACACTCCTCGGCTCCGCTGCACAGTCCCCTCAAGTCTCCTCAATATCGGGTGAGCAGTAGAGTGGGCTTAGCGGGGAGAAGATGTCTGCTTTAGCTGTTTATGGGTAGCCCTTGTAGGAGCTCAGCAGAGACACGACTCTCTAGCCTTCAGACGCCAGGCCACGCCCCTAAAATAGCTTTCACAGAGGCTGCGGGCTGGTGGAAATTTGAGCACGGGCCGCAATTGGCCGTCGGGCCGGACTTTGGACATCCCTGCACTAAATAGTTCCAGTTTTGAACAAATCTGAACTTACATTTGATGCGTCCTCCCAGCATGAGGAAGTGGAAATGTAAGTGCGGACATATGATTATATATGTCTCTCATCAGAAGGAATGGTCACATCTTAACATGCTCCAGGCCATACTTGTAGGTGTGCTAATTCTGCACTGTTTACCTACCAATGTAGGATGCACTATTTAAGAAGACTACAATCCATGTACAGAATGCAAACTTACAGTATATTGTAGAAATTAGCAGTCTGTACAGATTCTGGGCCTAATTCAGTATGAGATGCATCAGCGATGCGTTCGCATACTGAAGCCCCTGTTCAGTGTGCGCTCGCCCAAGAGCCGCACTGCGCATACAGGGGGTAATTCTGAGTTGATCGCAGCAGGAATTTTGTTAGCAGTTGGGCAAAACCATGTGCACTGCAGGGGAGGCAGATATAACATGTGCAAAGAGAGTTAGATTTGGGTGTGGTGCGTTCAATCTGCAATCTAAATTGCAGTGTAAAAATAAAGCATCCAGTATTTACCCTGCACAGAAACAAAATAACCCACCCAAAACTAACTCTCTCTGCACATGTTATATCTGTCCCCCCTGCAGTGCACATGGGCCCTCATTCCGAGTTGTTCGCTCGCAAGCGGATTTTAGCAGATTTGCTCATGCTAAGCCGCCGCCTACTGGGAGTGAATCTTAGCATCTTAAAATTGCGAACGATGTATTCGCAATATTGCGATTACACACCTCGTAGCAGTTTCTGAGTAGCTTCAGACTTACTCGGCATCTGCGATCAGTTCAGTGCTTGTCGTTCCTGGTTTGACGTCACAAACACACCCAGCGTTCGCCCAGACACTCCTCCGTTTCTCCGGCCACTCCTGCGTTTTTTCCGGAAACTGTAGCGTTTTTTCCCACACGCCCATAAAACGGCCTGTTTCCGCCCAGTAACACCCATTTCCTGTCAACCACATTACGATCGCCAGAACGATGAAAATGCCGTGAGTAAAATTCCTAACTGCATAGCAAATTTACTTGGCGCAGTCGCAGTGCGGACATTGCGCATGCGCATTAAGCGGAAAATCGCTGCGATGCGAAGATTTTTACCGAGCGAACAACTCGGAATGAGGGCCATGGTTTTGTCCAACTGCTAACAAAATTCCTGCTGCGATCAACTCAGAATTACCCCCACAATGAGATGTGACATGTCCGGACCGTTTGCGTGGCGGGCTGCGGCTGCTGCATGACGTCCAGGCCCGGCAACAGCAGGGGTCAAAGGGGACATCTAAACCAGGCCCCGAGGATCAGAGGGGCCCTGAGAACCTTGCATAAATGGTCTGCAGCGCTTACTATGCTTTAAAATCTGTGCACACTGGCCGCCCATAAAAACCAACTGCTGTTTAGCGATGCGCTCGCATTTTGGCCCTCATTCCGAGTTGTTCGCTCGCTAGCTGCTTTTAGCAGCATTGCACATGCTAAGCCGCCGCCCTCTGGGAGTGTATCTTAGCTTAGCAGAATTGCGAACAAAAGATTTGCAGAATTGCGAATAGAAATTTCTTAGCAGTTTCTGAGTAGCTCCAGACTTACTCAGCCATTGCGATCAGTTCAGTCAGTTTCATTCCTGGTTTGACGTCATAAACACACCCAGCGTTCGCCCAGACACTCCCCCGTTTCTTCAGACACTCCCGCGTTTTTCCCATAAACGCCAGCGTTTTTTCACACACGCCCAGAAAACGGCCAGTTTCCGCCCAGAAACACCCACTTCCTGTCAATCACACTACGATCACCAGAACGATGAAAAATCCTCGTTATGCCGTGAGTAAAATACCTAACTTTTGTGTAAAATAACTAACCGCATGCGCTCTGCGAACCTTGCGCATGCGCAGTAAGCGACTAATCGCAATATAGCGAAAATCGGCAACGAGCGAACAACTCGGAATGACCACCTTTAGCAGGGGGGAAGGACCCGGAATGCGGGGCTGCCTTGCCCTGTGCTGGTTTTGTAGCTTTGCCAAGTACATGACAGAACAGAATTCCGTATTGCTGCTTAGACAGTTCGATCTCACATCTTTTTATCAGTTAAGTTTTCTTTGCTGATGAATAATAGGATTTTAATTACCTACCGGTAAATCCTTTTCTCGTAGACCGTAGAGGATGCTGGGGTCCACATTAGTACCATGGGGTATTGATGGGTCCACTAGGAGCCACTGGCACTTTAAGAGTTTAATAGTGTGGGCTGGCTCCTCCCTTTATGCCCCTCCTGCCAGACTCAGTCTAGAAACTGTGCCCGAGTAGACGGACAACTTCGAGAGAAGGAATATACACAGATAGTGGCAAGATTCACACCAGCTCACACAAACAAGGAAAACCAAGCTAACTAGCCTGAAAACTCAGCAACAGCTGAACAACATTACTGAACCAAGTAATAACGCAGTACTTAACAAAGAACAAAGCAGTACTAAATCAAGTAACCACTGCAGGATAACAAAGCGCTGGGCAGGCGCCCGACATCCTCTACGGACTACGAGAAAAGGATTTACCGGTAGGTAATTAAAATCCTATTTTCTCTTACGTCCTAGAGGATGTTTTGGTCCACATTAGTATTATGGGGATGTACCAAAGCTCCCAGAATGGGAGGGAGAGGGCGGTGGCTCCTGCAGAACTGATTGACCAAACTTGAGGTTCGCAGAGGCCAAAGTATCGAACCTGTAGAATTTAGCAAACGTTTTCGACCCAGACCAAGTAGCCGCTCGGCAAAGCTGTAAAGCCGAGACACCCTGGGCAGCCGCCCAGGAAGAACCCACTTTACGAGTAGAGTGGGCCTTAACAGATCTTAGTGAACCTGATCCAGTGAGAGATCGTCTGCTTAGAAGCAGTACACCCAAGTTTCTTGGGATCAAACAGGACAAACAGAGAGTCCGATTTTCTGTGACGAGCAGTCCTATTCACATAAATTTTCAGAGCTCTTACAACATCCAAGGACTTTGATGGGATTGAGGAGTCAGTAGCAACTGGCACTACAATAGGTTGGTTGATATGAAGAGCCAACACAACCTGTGGAAGGAATTGCTGACGTGTCCGAAGCTCAGCTCTATCTTCATGGAAGATCAAGTAGGGACTTTTACAAGACAAAGCCCCCAACTCCGACACACGCCTTGCAGAAGCTAAGGCCAACAAAGTGACAGCCTTCCACGTGAGAAACTTGACCTCAACCTCCTGTAGAGGCTCGAACCAATCCGATTGGAGGAACTGCAGTACTATGTTAAGATCCCAGGGTACCGTAGGTGGCACAAAGGGAGGCTGGATGTGCAGAACTCCTTTCAAGAAAGTCTGAACCTCAGGGAGGGAAGCCAGTTGTTTCTGGAAGAAAATGGATAAGGCCGAAATCTGGACCTTTATGGATCTCAAACGCAGGCCCATATCCACACCTGCTTGCAGGAAGAGGAGAAACCGTCCCAGTTGAAACTTCTTGGATTCACACCAAGACACATACTTTTTCCAAATGCAATGGTAATGTTTAGACGTAACTCCTTTCCTAGCCCGTATCAGGGTAAGAATTACCTTGATCGGAATGCCCTTCCGAGCTAATATCTGGCGTTCAACCTCCATGCCATCAAATGTAGCTGCGGTAAGTCTTTATAAGTGAACGGCCCCTTTTGCAGAAGGTCCTCCTGAAGAAGAAGAGGCCTCGGATCTTCCAACAGTAGATCCAGAAGATCTGCATACCAAGCCCTTCTTGGCCAGTCCGGAGCAATGAGGATTGCCTGAACTCTTGTTCTCTTTATGATTTTTAGAATCCTTGGAATGAGTGGAAGAGGAGGAAACACGTACACTGACTGGAACGCCCACGGAGTCACCAGGACGTCCACTACCACTGCTTGCGGGTCTCTTGACCTTGAACAATACCTCTGAATCTTCTTGTTGAGACGGGAGGCCATCATGTCTATTTGAGGTACACCCCAAAGATTTTTCACCTCCGTGGACACCTCCGGGTGGAGGCCCCACTCTCCTGGATGGAGATCGTGTCTGCTGAGGAAGTCCGCTTCCCAGTTGTCTACTCCCGGAATGAAGATTGCTGACAGCACCAGCGCGTGCCTTTCTGCCCAGAGGAGGATTCTTGTCACCTCTGACATTACAGCTCTGCTCTTCGTTCCACCCTGTCGGTGTATGTAGGCCACCACTGTCCGACTGCACTTGAATGGCTCGATCTCGCAGAAGATCTGCCGCTTGAAGAAGACTGTTGTACACAGCCCTTAGTTCCAGAATGTTTATTGTAAGACCGGATTCCAGGTTTGACCACCTTCCTTGGAAGGCTTTCCCCTGAGTGACTGCGCCCCATCCCCGGAGACTTGCAATCGTAGTTAGATGGATCCAGTCCGTAATCCCGAACCTGCGGCCCTCCAGAAGGTGAGACATCTGCAGCCACCAGAGTAGTGAAATCCTTGCTTTCGGCGACAGACGAATCCGCAGGTGCAAATGTAGATGAGACCCCGACCACTTGTCCAGGAGATCCAGTTGGAAGGATTGAGCATGAAATCTTCCATACTGTAGAGCCTCGTAGGAGGAAACCATCTTCCCCAGAAGACGAATGCACTGATGAACTGATACCCGGGCTGGCTTCAGGACATCCCGGACCATTTGTTTAAATCACCAACGCTTTCTCCTCCGGCAGAAACACCTTCTGCACTTCCATGTTGAGGATCATCCCCAGGAAAGACAATCTCCTTGTCGGCTCCAAATGTGACTTTGGAAGGTTTAGGATCCAACCATGTTCCCTGAGCAAAAGAAAGCAATCGACTGCAACAACCATGTTCCCTGAGCAAAAGAAAGCAATCGACTGCAACAACTTCTCCCTGGTCGATGCCTTCTCAGCAGATCGTCCAGATATGGAATTATGTTCACCCCCTGTCTGTGGAGAACAATCATCTCTGGCATCACCTTGGTGAACACCCTCGGTGCTGTGGAGAGGCCGGATGGCAGTGCCTGAAACTGATAGTGACTGTCTGACAGTGTAAATCTGAGATAGGTCTGGTGCGGCGGCCAAATCAGAATGTGGAGGTACGCATCCTTGATATCCAAGGATACCAAAAATTCCCTCTCTTCCAGACCTGAGGACTCTGAGATCACCGCTCTCAGAGACTCCATTTTGAATTTGAACACCCTCAGATAAGGGTTTGGCAATTTAAAGTTCAAAATTAGTCTGACTGAACCATCCGATTTCGGTACCATGAAAAGGTTTGAATAGAAATCCATGTGTTGCATTATCATATGAGGTGGAACTGGAACAATGAACTCTGACTTTTCCAATTTTTGGATGGCCTCCCGAAGGATAGCCCTGTTTGTCATCAAAGCCGGCAAGCCTGATTTGAAGAACCGGTGAGGCGGGAGTTCTTGAAACTCCAGTCTGTACCCCTGGGACACAATATCCTGTACCCAGGGATCCAGGCCAGACGACACCCAGACGTGGCTGAAACGTCTGAGCCTCGCACCCACCAGCCCGTCCTCCAGGCTTCGCGGTCCACTGTCATGCTGAGGATTTTGAGGGACCAGAAACAGGTTTATGGTCCTGGGAGCCTGCGGGAGCAGGCTTTTTGGATTTTGCACGACCACCTCTGAAGAAGGTGGTAGGAGGCTTGGATTTTTTTGTCTTAGCGGTCCGAAAGGACTGCGATGCAGAGGAAGAAAATTGTTTCTTCGTAGAAGGCTTAGCTGAGGAAAGAAAAGGTGACTTACCCGCGGTTGCCGTGGAAATCCACGCATCCAATGCTTCCCCAAATAGAGCCTGACCTGTGTAGGGTAGGTTCTCCACACTTCTCCTGGATTCCACGTCTGCAGACCATTGGCGTAGCCAGAGTCCCCTGCGAGCTGAGACAGACATGGAAGATATCCTTGCAGTCAGCATACCCAGGTCCTTCATGGATTCCACCATGAACCCCGCAGAATCCTGTATGTTACGTAAAAACAGTTCAATGTCACTTCTGTCCATTGTATCTAAGTCCTCTAGTAATGTGCCTGACCACTTTACTATAGCTTTAGAGATCCATGCACAGGCAATAGTAGGCCTCAATGCCACCCTTGAAGCAGTGTATATGGATTTGAGCGCAGTGTCAATCTTACGATCAGCCGGTTCTTTTAACATGGTAGACCCAGGGACAGGTAAAACCACCTTCTTTGACAATCTGGAAACAGATGCGTCAACTATGGGTGGGTTTTCCCATTTTTTTCTATCCTCCTGTGTCAGAAATGTTTACCACATCTCTAATAGCCTCAATCATGAGCTGTACCCCCTTAGCCAGGGATGCCGCCCCCTCAGCACATCCCCATCACCGTCAGCCGTGTCAGAGTCGGTATCCGTGTCATCTTGCATAATCTGGGCAAGTGCATGTTTTTGTGGGTATATGTTAGGGGATTTTGAAGGAATAGGGACAGAACCTGACCAAACTGCCATAGACTTCTTTAATACCTGAGTTTCAGTCTCAGTATGAGCTACCCTACTAGAGATCTGAGAGATCATCCCCTTAATAGAGGTCAACCACTCAGGCTCAGTAATAAGGATCTGAAAACAAAACATTACATTCCTGTGTACATGGAATGGATTCCTCCTGAGAGGAAATGTCCTCTGTAGCATAAGACACAGATCATAGACATGGCTATGTGAGACAGACAGACACAGACAGACAGACAGACAGACACACACAGACACAGACACACACACACACACACACACACACACACACACACACACACACACACACACACACACACACACTGTTAGACACAGTTTCCCCCCCAAGTTTGCCACAGAGAATCACAGAGCTTGGAGCCAGCACATACACAGCTCTTCCATAGGTAGATATATATAACTACCTGGCGCTGACTGTGTACTTTAATAGACTACACAGTAATTTTACAGCCTCCCCCCTTCTACAACCCCCTGGTACTGCACAGGATAGCTGGAGTTGCTTGGAGGGACAGCTCTCCCTGTCAGCGTCTCTGTACTGGATCTGCAGGCAGGAAAATGGTTCTGAACACTGCTGGGTCCGCTCTGAGGAGAAGCTCTGCCCCCTGAACATGGCGCTGCTTCCCGCTCTTCACTTCTTTATACTGGCCTGAGGAAATGTGCTGACAGCCTTGGTGACCAGTGTAGGGTATAGGCGCTGTCTCAGGGCGCCCCTCATAGCGCCGTACCGCGTACCACTGAGCCTCCGGAGCTCAGTTAGTACAGCGCTCCCACCCTGTTGCTGCCATCTTCACACCGGCTTCCCGCTTGCTGTGGGGGCCGGTGACTCACTCGCCACTGAAATCTTCTGTCTCTGTTAGGGGGTGGCGGCATGCTGCAGAAGTGAGTGGTCGCCTCGGGCGGCTAACGATCATCACCCTTAGGAGCTCAGTGTCCTGTCAGCGGAGATAGTGGTCATTAACCTCTCAAGGTTGGACACTACTCCCCCCCTAAGAACCACGAAGAAGGGAGGCTGTTGCCAGCAGCCTCCCTGTGCCTAACTCTAATAAAAAAAACAACAAAACTAGAAAAACTCCTATGGATCGCCCCTAGCTGTGACCAGCTCCTCCGGACACATTTTCTAAACTGAGTCTGGTAGGAGGGGCATAGAGGGAGGAGCCAGCCCACACTATTAAACTCTTAAAGTGCCAATGGCTCCTAGTGGACCCGTCTATAGATCCATGGTACTAATGTGGACCCCAGCATCCTCTAGGACGTAATAAAAAAATACATTTAAGGTATGTCCTGTGAAGGGAGAGAGTCGTCACAACCACTTTCGCCCCTTACGCACAGTCCGACTCCTGCACTACTATATTGTCAAGAGTAGCACAAATCCTTTAATGCAGAGATTAACAAATGCTATTCTCTAACATACAGTATGCTGCAATGTCCAACTACACATCATCCCTTGCTGTATTCATTTTCAGAGCTTCCTTATGAAACGTAGCGGCAACTCGCTGAACAAGGAATGGAAGAAGAAGTATGTGACACTGACAAGCAATGGAATGTTACTCTACCATCCCAGCATTAATGTAAGTGTCTTCAGGACTCAGTCTTTGGGCCTGATGTAATGACACCCAAGTTTGGCGCCCATGAGGGATGTCGGCCAAACTCAAACATTTTTTAAAGGGGCAATCATTTACATGGCATGATTTAGCCTTGTAAATTATTGTTCATTTGAAAAAAACATCCTGCACGGCCACCCAACTTGGGCGTCATTACATCCGGCCCTATCTGTGAAAAGCTGCTATGGTGCATACAATTAGCACAAGCTAGATGCATATCTGTAGAGCAAAGAATACATATACAGTATTTGTTAGTAAAACATATACAGTAGTCAGTAATTCTGTACAACGAATGTTATTTCTCTGGTCATATGAGCTGAAACACTATGGATTAACAATAACCATTTACATAACACAGTTCAAAAAACTAGTTCACACAGTTCAACAACTTTTTTTTGTGTTTTGCTAAATGATTTGTGATGCAGAAATGTTATATGAACTACAGTAGTAGACATTTGGAATAATTGCCTTTTATTCAGAATAGCTTATCCAACATAATGTATACCCAGTCTCCGAGCACAATTACTTTCTACCAATATGCTATAATACTACAAATATAAAATCACTAGTATGGCCAGATCTCTTTCCCAGTGGCTAACAACCATGCAATTGTAATCTCTATAGATAGTTACAGGATTCTTATAAAATTGCTTGTTTGAAAATCTTTCTGTTTCCTGTGGTTCTAAATGTGATATTCTCACTAGGACGAAGCCATATTTGGGCTTGATTGTTATCTCTGTCTTCTCCCAATCATATTACATTGCAAGGTCCATTTGGCAGTGTACTGCTGAGTGAGATTAGGGGATAGAGCAGCATTTCATGCTGATGTACCCCACTGCTGATGAGTGAATCATTTAGTTGTTATCCCTGCATTGCATAGTAGCAGAGCAATACTTCCTGCTTACCTGACACCTTTACATAAGCATAAAATATGGGCAAGAGAGAAATCATTTAGTTAATCTTCTGAAGTGCTTTCTAGCCATGCGTCATTGGGGGCTGGAACACCTGATGTATTTGATTTCCCGTGAGACGTTGATGTTTAATCACATTTGAAATCAGGAAGTGTAGTTGTTTGAAGAGCTAGGTAAGATGTGGCACAGCAGTGAGAGCGTCCTTACACAAAACTCACGTCATCAACACTCTTCTTCGTTCAAGTTTTGAAATTATAGTCTTGGAAACATCAGTGCTTAAGCAATTTTAAATTGGGCCAGGCTAGACTCCGTTTATAACCAGTCAGGCACCATATACAATTTGCAGTCCGAACTGCAATAGAACCCACAAGGAAATAAACTGTATCAATGGCATTTGCCTATATATTGAACTAACTTCATACATTTAATATAGTCAAAAACCCACATTCAATTCCAGAATATGAAGCACTTTTTACAATATATCATGCCACTCTTCCCTCTACCTATCATTCACTGGACCCTTCTCCTCCCTCCCTTCTGTGTTAGTGAATGAATGATTGTTTTTTGACATGTACATTGTATCTATGTTTAAAGGACTATTTGCACAGCACTCATGGGAAGGAGATGGATCTTCTGAGAACCACAGTAAAGGTGCCTGGGAAAAGACCTCCAAGAGCTATTTCTGCCTGTGGTCCATCTGCCAGTGTCAATGGCTTACTGAAAGATGTGAGCAGCCCCTCATTGATGGATACACCAACTAACAAACTCCAAACTGCAAGTGAGTTACGCTGACAAACATTTTTGTGTGTTGGTCTTCATGAAATGTTTTCACTAAAGTTAATGTACTTGTTATGTAAGCCATGCAAGAGTGTTTTCTGTAATGTGTGAATACAGTAAGTTTATATACTGTAGCCAATGAAATATAAAATGTTGTCCAAGTGCTATAATGAAAAATAACACGGCCTGTTCCGATTAGTATTCAACAACCCTTTTCCAGCAATCTTTGTACTATGCAGATAGCATTCTAGTGACCACTATATTAATTAACCACTTGCCTGGGCTGTCCCTGATGCTGTCGCAATTGATGCGACTGTCTCAGAGGGGCCTGGCGGCAGCTGCTGGAATCTGATCTTGCAGCAACTGTTATTTGACCTGTATTCAGTATGATATTTTTTTTAACAATTCTGCATATATATATATATATATATTTAAACAAAAATTATACTGAATCTGGTTTAAATAGCTCTTATTTACATTATTTAATAATTAAAAGCGAAATTACAAGGATGGGAATGGAGTGGGTTAAACCTCGGAGGCTGGGGGCGGGCCTGTGTAGGGCATCAGGTGATAGGGTTGACCTATAGGTTTGTAAGGTTTAGATTTGATTTGAATCTTAAGGGGTGGAGTCATTCTCTTTTGTTCTTGTCTTCCCACCCTCCCTCCCTCCCTTTGTGTATTTTTTGTTTGGTGTTATTTTAGTGTGTTTTTGTTGGCTATTGTTAGGCGGGAAAGAACGGCGGGTTACCTGTTTTTTGTGCGGATCTCAGTTAGAGTTTGATTGGTTCTTGGTTTTAGGTGCGCTCTCCTTCGTTGACTGTTTATATCTGCTGGACCACCTTACCGGGGGCAGCCTCATCACCCTACCGGGTGGGTAGTCAAGTTAGGAGGTTGAGCGGGTACCTTTGTGGTGTTAGTTGATTAGTGGATTGTTTTGATTGAGTGGTGTTGGGGTTTGGGGGGTTTGAAATGATTTTAGCCGTTCTTTCTGTGCCACCATACTTTTAATTTCATTCTTACAGCTATTAAAGCATTTCGGTCATTTAAACAAATTGACAACAAGTTCTACCAAATGTAAGTCTCTGAGTCTTTCTTTTATTAAGGTATGGTTTTGATTATCATGATGTGTACACTGGGCTGTCATCAGCCGATAGGAGGTTTATAAAAAATCAACAATTTTGAGGACATTTTTGGAAAAATATTAGCCAGTTAAGTGGTTATAATAAGAACATTTCTCAAATATAATAAAAATCATCTTAATGACTACAATACAGGTACATAGAAATGATCTTAAAAGTAATCTCAAAAGCAGATATCATACTCTTGCCTTCACAGTATTTATGGAAATGTATTTATATAAATCCAGCATATTCTGTAGCACTTACAGTTGACAAAAAAACACAGTAATAAAACTAAACTAGGTATTACAGGGCCTTGCTTGAAAGTTTACAATCTATAGGATAACAGGAGTTTAATACGTTTGGTTATGTGCATAGTTGATGACTTTCCAGCTGCCACCTCCGGGATGGGATATCCAGGTCAACTCACTGGTGGGCGATGCTGGGGGCATAACTTTGCATAGGGGTCGTGACACGGCATGAGAGACTGTAAGTGGGGGCGTGGCTGCACAATCGCACCATCATGGCCATACAGTGGGAGGCATGGCTACGATGACAAGATTCTGCATGAATCGCGTCACTGTCCTTATATCCGGCATGGCATTAGACAGCATACTTAAGAAACTGTATTGTTTGTGGATGGTGGTGATCATATAGGACCATCTGCTTGTTAAAATATTTGAAATTACTGGAAGTGATCCAAGATGTTTTACCACTTAACTGGCAAATTTTATTTTCTAAAAACCACTCAGAAATTGTCTGCTTTTTATGGGTGAATTAGGAGAAGAACATGTATTTAAACTTATCTGAAATTATTTTCTTTAAAAAAATTATAAAAATAATTATATTTGTATAAAAAAATAAAAATAGTGTTTTCCCCAAAAAATCGGAACATTGGATTGTCACCATTGGAACACATGGAACATTGTGACCATCAAGACATTGATTTCCCCAGCACCAGCAGCTGCAGACAGAGTCAGACTGGTCAACATGGCACATGGGTACAGAGGGGCCCCACTGGCTGAAAGCCCACTACCCTCCGCTAGGATTCAGATTCCAAACTGCACCTGAATTTTATATATATATATATATATATATATATATAGTATAGACATATATACATACAGTATGTTACATTATACTGCAGAGGACTATGGTGTATTTTTCTAGTATATTTCTGTTATTACTCTGGCACATTATCATGCATGTACCAGCAGTATTTGTTTTATCTATTAATTGAGGGGGCCAAACAGTGCTCTCTTTAATGGTTAGTCATGTTTCTCTGGAGGCTGGTTCTAGCCAATTTGGCTTCCATTGCGAGATTTAAAAATGCCCCCATCCCCCTTTGACATAAAAAATACTATCACCCCAGATATAAAAAGTACTATTTTTTTATATGCAGGGGGTGTGGCCTTGCTGAAATGGGCATGGTCTGGCTAAAATTGGCGTAGTCTAGCCTGAAAAGACTACCTTACACCCCAGTTTTTGACCCTGCACCAACAGATCACGGCCACCACAGGGAAAAAAAAGAAATTCCACCATATTAAGCCCCACACAGTAATGCCCCCTGCACCACATTTTGCCACACACCGCAATGCCCTTGATACATTATGCCCTACAGTAAAGCTTCTAATTACTTTTAAATTACCTGCTCGTTGCCAAGGGTTTCACGCGCTGGGTGTCATGCTGGTTGCCAGGAGTTTCATGCTCTGGGATCCATGCTAGTTGCCAGGGGTCTCATGCTCTGGGGCGGGTGTCATAATCGTATGTGTAGCGCTAGTTGCCAGGGCTGTGTAGTGCTCTTTTAAGGGGTGTTTACTTTACAGCGCTTGCCCAGACGCCGCCAGCCGGCCAGCATCTCCCTCCTCCTCCCGCCCATTGCTCCGTCAGTCCCGGTGCTCCCCCTCCTCCCCGTCATTAGTACTCCGCTTGGGGGCAGAGTTTTGCGTAATGACACATTTGCGTTGTGAAGTCACAATGCAAACACCTCATTACGTGAAACTCCGCCCCCTGAGCGGAGTAGTAATGACGGGGCGGAGGGGGAGCACCAGCAGCCACCAAAAGAGCCGGGGCAGGCGCCCTGTGCGATGGCACGCCTCGCCCGCCGCAAGAAACGGCTTGGGCCACACCCATAAGCATGTACCCCTACCACTGCATTTCCCCTGTGGGCCCTTCATGTCCCAGTCGGACACTGGCTGCAGTCATTAGCCGGGGGATTCTAATGTATGTAGCTGATGGGGTGGGGTGGGGTCCTGCCATGCTGACTGATCAATAGTGATTGGCAGCACAGCAGAGACTGGAGAAGAGACAGAGTGCAGGGAGGCAGAGGGACCGGAAATACCCTCTGAGAGCGGGAAGATTCTCTTTCTGCCGCTTCCCACACTGTGTATCTGATAATCTGACTGGTTGCATCATTTGCGACCAGATCAGATATCATACTGCCTGGTGTGGTTGCAAATGATGTTACCATGCCAGGCAAGTGATTAATATATCAACATCATAATCGTTTGTATTATTATTTTTTGATACTTACAGTGCCAACATATTCTGCATTGCCATGCAATCCCAGAATGTTTATTCATAAACACCAGTTCCTGTACCAGTTGAGCTACCTGTTATGATTCCAGTACTCCTGACCGGAGGAGATCTTATGACAATGGCCAGAGTACTGGAAGGGAATGCTGGTTACGGGAGCAGGAAAGACTAGTTGCCCCTGGCGCCC
The DNA here is from genome assembly GCF_028390025.1 of Pseudophryne corroboree. Lineage (NCBI taxonomy): Eukaryota > Metazoa > Chordata > Amphibia > Anura > Myobatrachidae > Pseudophryne > Pseudophryne corroboree. Next base: position 216,594,655 of record NC_086445.1, read on the forward strand.
TAACTCTATTGTCTCACCCGTGCTATCGGAAATCCCTTGCGAGACTATGGTTTCTTGAGCCCCTGGCAGCCACGTTTGAAAGGCGGATTATGTCTGCCCAACTCCGGTGCCCCCCGGTCTTAGTGAGAGACAAAGGGAAATCCGAGGCAGGATGATGACAAGAGGACCTCTGACTACAACAGGCCAAGGGCAACAAGCTAACTAACCAAACTTGAAGTATGCGCGGAAAAACCGCCAGATAAAAGGACAACCAAAATCCACTAGTCCATTACTCCTACCCAGCACCGCTGGATACCAGAGTGGATCTGTGGGAGCGGAATCCTCCGCAAAAGCTCCGAAACACAAATAATAAATAATAAGTAATAAAGCGGCCAAGCCGCAACACACGGCTACGCCGCGACTCACGAACACCACTGGATGTTTAACGGTGCTCAGTCAGGACTCTAGGAACAGATGACGACTTCCGAGTGCAGGACAACTGAGGACAGGAACGACCGGATACAGCAGGACTGGAAACACTCTCAGCAAACAGATACAGCATGCAGGAAGCTATTACCGGCGTCTGTGTGAGGCACTGCAAGAGCATATAAACCGAAGCCCTCCAATCAACTGCTGCCAGTGCTGATTGCATGAATGCCGTGCAGCTGCCTTGCTGCACGGCCAGGAAACAGGTGCCCTTACTAATTTAAATGGACCCAGCAACGGGGAACGCGGTCCGCCAGTGGCGTCCCCGTTGCTAGGGTCCGTGCGGCTCCGTGCGCCCGGCGTCTAGCGTTGCCAGGGAGCCGGCGGCTGTACGCGCACGGCGTCCCTGGTTGCTAGGCGCCGGGCCGCACCGACGAGCGGACCCCGGCGCCTAACAGTACCCCCCCCCTTGAGGAGGGGTCAAGGAACCCCTAAAGCCAGGTTTCCGAGGAAATTCCCGAAAAAATGCCCTCTTGAGCCTCGGGGCATGGAGATCCTTATCCAGGACCCAAGACCTTTCCTCTGGACCATAGCCTCTCCAGTGCACCAGAAAATAAAGCCGACCCCGGGACAATTTGGAATCGAGAACCTTCTCCACCAAGAACTCCTGTTGTCCCTGTACATCTACTGGTGATTTCCCCTGAGAGATCTTCCGAGGAAATCTACTGGAAGAAACGTATGGTTTCAACAGGGAGCAATGGAACGTATTTCCGATCCGGAGAGCTCTTGGTAAACGTAACCGGAAAGCAACTGGGTTGATTTTTTTAATAATATGAAATGGTCCAATAAATTTGGGGCCCAATCTAGCTGAGGTTTGTCGAAGTCTAACGTTACGAGTCGACAACCATACCCTGTCTCCCACCTTAAAAGTGCAAGGACGTCGGAGCCTGTCCGAAAATTTTTTCTCTCGAAATGCCGCTTTTCTGAGGGCAAGGTGCACTTTTTTCCAAATAACTCTGAGATGAGAGGTTAAGGTTAGCGAGGAAACAGAAGAATGTTGAAAAAAAGAATTAGCTCTGGGGTGAAAACCAAAAACTGAAAAGAATGGAGACACATTAGTGGAGGAATGACAAGAATTATTGTAAGCAAACTCCGCCAAAGGAAGAAACTCGGACCAATCATTCTGGAGTTTGGCTGAGTACAAACGCAAATACTGTTTTAATGATTGATTAACTCGCTCGGTCTGCCCGTTGGATTGGGGATGGTAACCGGATGTTAAAGACAATTTCATCTTTAATGAGGCACAAAAGGACTTCCAGAATTGTGCAATGAATTGTGGACCCCGATCAGAAACAATATCAGTGGGCAACCCATGAAGTCTGAAAACATGGCGGAGAAACAAAACAACCAATCCCTGGGCAGATGGCAGTCGGGGAAGAGCAATGAAATGAGCCATCTTGCTAAAACGGTCCACTACCACCCATATGACTCAGAATCCGGCTGACAGAGGGAGGTCTACCACAAAATCCATGGAAATATGAGACCATGGCCTGAGAGGAACATTTAAGGGCATAAGTTGCCCGATAGGCAAGGAACGGGGAACCTTATGCTGTGCACAGACCTGACAAGAAAAAACAAACTCCTTAATGTCTTTAGAAAGACCAGGCCACCATACTGAGCGGGAGACTAATTCCAAAGTCTTAGAGATCCCCGGATGCCCGGCAACTTTGCTATCATGAAATTCAGTCAAAACAGTAGCTCTCAAAAACTCACGGACGTAAAGACGACCAGCAGGAGTATTTCCAGGAGCTTGATGTTGAAGCTGCTTTAACTGGGTAAATAAATCTTGTGTGAGGCCTGCCCAAATGACTGAAGATGGAAGTATGGGAGTAACAGGACTGTTATTATGAACTGGAAGAAAACTGCGTGACAGGGCATCCGCCTTGGTATTCTTGGAACCTGGCCTAAAGGTGATAATAAACTTGAAACGAGTAAAAAATAAAGCCCAACGAGCCTGCCGGGCATTCAGCCGCTTAGCTGATTCGATGTACTGAAGATTTTTGTGGTCAGTCAATACTGAAATGGTATGTGTTGCTCCCTCAAGCCAATGTCTCCACTCCTCGAAAGCCCATTTAATAGCCAGTAACTCCCGGTTACCAACATCGTAGTTGGATTCAGCGGATGAGAATTTCCTGGACATGAGGGCACAAGGATGTAGTTCCATAGACTCCGGATCCTTTTGAGATAGGATAGCCCCCACTCCAACCTCCGAGGCATCAACCTCAACAATGAAGGGCAATTCTGGGTTGGGATGTCTGAGGACTGGAGCTGAGACAAAGCTTGTTTCAAGGCCTGAAAGGATAACTCAGCTTCCCGTGACCAGTTGGTAGTATCCGCTCCCTTCTTAGTCAGTGCCACCATGGGAGCAACCAGGTCGGAAAAAGAATGAATAAATCCTCTATAATAATTTGCAAACCCCAAAAAGCGCTGAATTGCCTTCAAGTTGGTGGGTTGCGCCCAACTAAGGATGGCTTGGAGCTTCTTAGGTTCCATGTAGAATCCCCGAGGGGAAATAATGTACCCTAAAAAGGATACCTCCGTGACATGAAACTCACACTTCTCCAGCTTGGCATATAGATGATTTTCACGTAATTTTTGAAGAACCTGACGCACCTGGGTAACATGTTGTTCAATTGAGTCAGAATAGATCAGGATGTCGTCTAAGTAAACGACCACGAATCTTCCTAGAAAGTCACGGAGCACATCGTTAATGAGATCCTGGAAAACTGCCGGAGCGTTAGACAAGCCGAACGGCATCACCAGATACTCGTAGTGACCCGACTGAGTACTGAAAGCCGTCTTCCACTCATCTCCAGACTTGATTCGGATGAGGTTATATGCTCCCCTCAGGTCAATTTTAGAAAAAATCACAGCCGAACGCAGCTGATCAAAGAGGACAGAAATCAGCGGCAGAGGATAAGTATTTTTAACTGAGATCTTATTCAGGGCTCTAAAGTCAATGCAAGGTCTGAGTGATCCATCTTTTTTCTCCACAAAGAAGAAGCCTGCACTTAAAGGGGATTTAGATGGCCTGATAAATCCTTTCCCTAGACTCTCCTTAACATACTCATTCATGGCCGCAGTTTCTGGCCCGGATAAAGCATATAACCTTCCCTTTGGCAATGTGGCACCGGGAATTAGCTCAATAGCACAATCATAAGGCCAATGGGGAGGCAGAATGTCCGCATTGCCCTTGGAAAACACATCAACAAAGTCCTGGTATTCCACGGGAATGGGTTCGGGAATGGCAGCATCTATTCTAACGGGAAACGTAATACATTCCTTATTACAGATGGTACCCCATTGTGAAATCTCCCCCGACTGCCAATCAATGGTGGGATTATGAAAGGCCAGCCAAGGGTGACCCAGAACCACTGGAACTGCTGGGCAATGGATAAGGAAGAACTCGATCTTTTCGGAATGAAGAGCTCCTACCGTAAGTAGTACAGGAGGTGTACAGAGGGAAATAACCCCATTGGACAAGGGACTCCCATCTAAACCATGCATGGTGATACACCTACCCAAGGCTAACTGAGGAATACCTAAGGCCTTGGCCCAAGTTAAGTCCATAAAGTTCCCTGCAGCTCCACTGTCGACAAAAGCCGACACCGAAGAACTGAGGCTGCCAAAGGAAACTTTAGCTGGGACTAAAAGGGAGTTATTCGAGGAGATAAGCTGCAGACCAAAGTGAACACAATTCACTTGGTCGAGGCGTTTCCCGACTTGTTCGGACAATTACGGGCAAAATGTCCCTTACCCCCACAGTACAAACAAAGACCAGAGTTTTGCCTTCTGGCTCTTTCTTCTGGAGACAGTCGGGAGAGACCCATCTGCATGGGCTCCTCTACGTCCTCAGGAATGGAAAATACACATGGAGTAGTCCTGACTGGTGCTCCTTTTTCAGTCCTCCGCTCTCTGAGACGTCGATCAATCTTAATAGAAAGCTCCATGAGTTTATCGAGAGTCTCAGGAGTGGGATACTGAAGGAGACTGTCTTTTATAGACTCAGATAAGCCGAGGCGAAACTGACTGCGCAGGGCTGGGTCATTCCAGCCACAGTCGTTCGACCAACGGCGAAACTCTGTACAATAAACCTCTGCAGGATTTCTACCCTGTCTGAGAGCGCGTAACTGACTCTCAGCGGATGCCTCTCTATCAGGGTCATCATACAAAAGCCCTAAAGACCCCAAAAAAGCGTCGACTGACAACAATGTCGGATCCTCTGCTTTTAAACCAAATGCCCAGGTCTGAGGATCCCCCTGGAGCAAAGAAATAATGATTCCAGCCCGCTGAGATTCAGTACCTGAGGAGATCGGTCTTAAACGAAAATAAAGTTTACAGGATTCTTTAAAATTAAAAAACTCCTTCCTATCACCAGAAAAACGGTCAGGCAAGTGCATTTTTGGTTCAGGGACTACCCTCGGGGAAGTTCGTAAAAGATCTTCCTGCGACTTCACCCGCAGGGAAAGATCCTGAACCATCTGAGTAAGTTCTTGAATCTGGCTGACTAGGAGCTGACCAGGATTTGGCCCTAAACCTGTGGGATTCATGAGGCCGATAACTCTTACAAAACGGAATAAGGAAAAAATCAAACCCTGTTTAATTTTAAGTTTTGGTTTTGGCCGGTAATAATGTTCTGATTCCAGTACTCCTGACCGGAGGAGATCTTATGACAATGGCCAGAGTACTGGAAGGGAATGCTGGTTACGGGAGCAGGAAAGACTAGTTGCCCCTGGCGCCCTAACTCTATTGTCTCACCCGTGCTATCGGAAATCCCTTGCGAGACTATGGTTTCTTGAGCCCCTGGCAGCCACGTTTGAAAGGCGGATTATGTCTGCCCAACTCCGGTGCCCCCCGGTCTTAGTGAGAGACAAAGGGAAATCCGAGGCAGGATGATGACAAGAGGACCTCTGACTACAACAGGCCAAGGGCAACAAGCTAACTAACCAAACTTGAAGTATGCGCGGAAAAACCGCCAGATAAAAGGACAACCAAAATCCACTAGTCCATTACTCCTACCCAGCACCGCTGGATACCAGAGTGGATCTGTGGGAGCGGAATCCTCCGCAAAAGCTCCGAAACACAAATAATAAATAATAAGTAATAAAGCGGCCAAGCCGCAACACACGGCTACGCCGCGACTCACGAACACCACTGGATGTTTAACGGTGCTCAGTCAGGACTCTAGGAACAGATGACGACTTCCGAGTGCAGGACAACTGAGGACAGGAACGACCGGATACAGCAGGACTGGAAACACTCTCAGCAAACAGATACAGCATGCAGGAAGCTATTACCGGCGTCTGTGTGAGGCACTGCAAGAGCATATAAACCGAAGCCCTCCAATCAACTGCTGCCAGTGCTGATTGCATGAATGCGGCAGCTGCACGGCCAGGAAACAGGTGCCCTTACTAATTTAAATGGACCCAGCAACGGGGAACGCGGTCCGCCAGTGGCGTCCCCGTTGCTAGGGTCCGTGCGGCTCTGTGCGCCCGGCGTCTAGCGTTGCCAGGGAGCCGGCGGCTGTACGCGCATGGCGTCCCTGGTTGCTAGGCGCCGGGCCGCACCGACGAGCGGACCCCGGCGCCTAACACTACCAATATATTCACTATGATGGCAACACAGATGTACACTGCACACATTATTGTCATTGAAGCCAATTACCCTACCAGAATGTTTTTACCAAATTGCCACACACATATTCATGCTGAAAATATGTGTGGAGAAGATGGGGGCACAGTGGTTAGCATTGCAGCATAGCACTGGAGTCATGAGTTTACTTCCTGACCCATGTATGTATAGTTTGAATGTTCTCTCCATGTTGTGTGTGTCTGTGTTTGCCTTTGTCTGTGTGTAGAGAATTTAAATAGTAGAGAAGTTGCCCATCGCAACCAATCACCTTCTACCTTTCATTTTACAGAATGTACTTGATAAATGCTAATTGGATGCTATGGGCATCTTCACTACTGGTCCACTTCTCCACTCTTTTCACTGCTTGATACATTTACCCTTATGTTTATAAGCTCCAATGGGGACTGATGTGAATGATATTCTCTGTACAGCTTGGCGATGCTGAATAATATAGGATAATATAATAAAGATTTAATCATGCTTCCTAAAGCATTTCATATGGTGTTCTATTTGCTTGTGGCAATGCAAACTAAAAACCACTATCTGCTTAAAGCCATGAGGTTAATAACTTGTCACTGAGATGGACTCCCTAAACTGGCATGCTATCAGTAACTGAGCATCAGGGTGTTATTATTGTAGCTGTCACTCTCAGCATTCCACTGCACCTTACATTGTAGCATGATTTCACAGTGCCACCTAGTGGCGTTATAAAGTCATTGTATTATCAATTGCTTAACGTTAATCTATGACATTCATATTAGATTGGAATTGTAAAAGGATACGGCTGGCAGCTGCCATCTGAACATCAAATTATACAAGTATATCCTAAAGTGTTTTGATGCTTGAATGCAGCTTTACAGCTCCAATAATTTATGAGTAAATTGCTTTGGAAATGACTTCTTCATCTTGTATAGCCTTTTCATCAAGGTTGCTCCATCTGTGTTATAAGCATATGAAAGGTTATTCATCTCTGCTGGAATGCATGTTTTAATTATCTCTTTTCAAAACCGTCACTGTAATTGCATCTTATAGTTGTATTTAATTGTAATGATCTGTCTCTCAACTGAATAATTTCTCTAAACTGTCTCATTCCAACAATCAGTTTATTTTGTTTTGCTTATTTGGGTTCATAAAATCTTTAATAAAAAACAAAGAAGACAAGCAGATGGTAAATTAACAGTTGGATCAGTTATGGTATTACAACGTGTCTGTATTATCCTGAATTTGTACTTTTTGTTTTATTGTACTAAGCATTTTTCAGTGTTTATATCCCTGTTTTATTCATTTACATAAGAGTTAAATCTATAATACTAACTTTATTATGTAATCATAATACTAATCTTGCATTCCACAGCCAGGACATTGGCCCTCATTCCGAGTTGATCGGTCGCAAGGCGAATTTAGCAGAGTTACACACGCTAAGCCGCCGCCTACTGGGAGTGAATCTTAGCTTCTTAAAATTGCGACCGATGTATTCGCAATATTGCGATTACTAACTACTTAGCAGTTTCTGAGTAGCTCCAGACTTACTCTGCCTGTGCGATCAGTTCAGTGCTTGTCGTTCCTGGTTGACGTCACAAACACACCCAGCGTTCGCCCAGGCACTCCCACCGTTTCTCCGGCCACTCCTGCGTTTTTTCCGGAAACGGTAGCGTTTTCAGCCACACGCCCCTGAAACGCCGTGTTTCCGCCCAGTAACACCCATTTCCTGTCAATCACATTACGATCGCCGGAGCGTAGAAAAAGCCGTGAGTAAAAATACTTTCTTCATAGTAAAGTTACTTGGTGCAGTCGCAGTGCGAACATTGCGCATGCGTACTAAGCGGATTTTCACTGCGATTCGATGAAAAATACCGAGCGAACAACTCGGAATGAGGGCCATTGTTGTGAACAGAAGCCTCATAGTCCTCCATTAACAACACTACACACAATCAGTACTCTCTACAGACCCTGCACATCCCACAGCTGAGTTCCTAACTAGTTTAAAAATGGCTCTAGATGTCTGTTCTGCATTGTGTATATTCTCCCCACTTGATGCATAGATCCCTGCAGTGATCTTTCTACTGCTTGTGCTTCCTGCAGTGATCCTCCTCCTGCCTTTCTCCTCACCCTGCAATGATCTTCATCCCACCCCTCACTGCTATTTGTAGTTATTTTCCTCCCACCTCTCTCTCTTCCCTGAAATGATCATCCTCCTGCATCTCTTCTCACCTTGCAATATTCGTCTTCCTGCTGCACAGTGCCATATTAGCAACAGGGTGGCAAGAGGCAATCTCCCAGAGGTCCCCACACATGACGGGGTCCATACACATAGCTACAGCACCAGCATGGAGAGCACTGTGGCATATGTGAACTGGGGTTTCTGTGTAGCATAGTGTGAACTGGGAGCACTCACATGTGGTGATGGGTGGTTTGTGGTACCCCGGGTGTTGGTGTGGGCACAGATAAGTTAGGTGTGGATGGTACCTTAGACTGCAGCTCCAGCGGTTCTTCCTTCATCTCTGGCAATGACTCCACAAGCTGTATCCATAATCCACCTGAGGCTGCCTGTAGCAGAGAGGCTAGCCCCATGTAAAATGACATAACCTGACAGCCTTGATAACTTGAATAATCAAGTAGATTTATTAAAGGAGGGTAAGAGGAAGCAGGACAGGGGAGGGTCACTGTATGAGAAAACTAATGATCAGCATACATATGTCAGTAAATTGCAGCACAAAAGGTATATAGCAAATATAGTAAAGTAGATTGCATATATGGTGACATTGTCCAAAGATTAAATGATTCTGGACTTCCACACTGCCTTTCATTCTCCCTTTTGCCAAAGCCTATCCCCAAAATGGATAATCCCTGCTCAAGAACTCATTAGACATGTTCTCAATGCAGTCAATTGTGCCCTAGTTGCTAAGTGGGAAAATATACCTCTGCTTCTCTGCATTACACATCTGTATCTAGCATACTTATCATCTAGAATATATGACTAGTGTAAAATTGTAAACACATCTGATTCTGCACACTCGTGTACAGAAACATACTCATTGTGCAGTACAAACCAACCATACATTCACAGTTACGGACATACAGTACAGCTGTTACCTATACAATGCACACCTTTCAGCATACAGTACATCTAGACATAAAGATAGATTGGGGAAAAACACATCTGTACAAAATGCACAGACAGTTCTTTATTTTACACTTTTTACCATTTCCATAACAATTTAACACCAATGTCACTGTTCCTTGTATATTACAAAGTTTAGTTATCGTGTTCATGAGTATATATTAATAGGTGGGTGCATACAAAAACTAATAAATATATACTTATACTGTAGATGTTTTATGTCAAATAAATCTATCTAAATCATTACTAAGATGCTATATGAATGCACTTTGGACTTGAGCAAAGATTTCAGAGCACATTTAGATTTTGAATACCTGCTTGTAAGATATTGTTTTCCCGTAAACCTGAACAACATTGATGTTAAATAGCTGAGGAACTAACCAATTACAATTATCATAAATCAATGAGCCCGATTCAGTAAGGATTGCAAATCCTGCTAAGTAGCAGAATTTGCAATCCTTGTGTTCACATGGTGGGGGCTGTCCTTCGCAGGGCACGGCCGTCCATCATGCTGACACCCCCACCCCCCTCCTTGGTCAAGCATAAATTGCGATCGCGCTGCAATTTCTGCTTGATCGCTTGGCTGCGCCCGCAGGAGGCCTGCCACCATCACCACCACTGCGATCACGCCCACGCCACCCATTTTAATAATGCCGGTACCATTTCCTCGACTCCGTCCCCGCAACACCCCTTCTCTGCCTGGGGAACGGAGCGTTGCCGCCACCCTGCCCTGCGATTGCCTCTGCCTGATTGACAGGAGGCGGTCGCAGTTTTTGCGGGTGGCCAAAGAAGATGCGAGCACATGCGCAGGTCAGGCTCTGCGCATGCGCCTGCATCATTTTAGTAATTTTTGCGGTTGGATCACGATTAGCTGGTAGATGTCGGAAGGGGAGACCCAGGTGGGGGATGCCAGGGCATGGTGCCCTGAAATGGTTCAATACTGTACAGTTCTGTGATTGGCAACATTGTGAATTGGAAGGCAGGGTGTGTCACTGAGCGCCCACTTCTCTCCCGAAGACTTATCTTGGGAGACAGGTAGACCTTCCTGAAATTTGTGAGTTTCTGGACATTCTGGGAATATGGTATAAATGTGGAGTACAGATTTTGCTATGTATAGTTTATGCTACATTAAGTTTATGCTGTTTAGGAATGATTTACTGTACATCTATAATCATTAATGATCTTATGCTCCCTAATACAGAGAGCTGTTCTACTGGGGATGTGATTTCTAGCCCATCTAGCAACAAAGAGCCACCATCCTCTCCAATGAGTGACAAAAAGAAGAACCGGAAAAAGAAGAACATGACCCCCTCAAAAACAGAGGGTTCGGCAGGGCAGGCAGATGGTAAGCAATGATACTTCATCTAGTCATAGTGCCATGAGACACATGCAAAATGATCTCCCTTCCATTCACTGTAACCACCAAGATTTTGCCTCATTCTCCTGGCCATAAACTCCATAATTAGGGCAATTAGGTGACAAAATCAAAGATAAAAACATTATATCATAATAAGTCGGCATCACAGAACTAATACAGGTTGAGTATCCCATATCCAAATATTCCGAAATACGGAATATTCCGAAATACGGACTTTTTTGAGTGAGAGTGAGATAGTGAAACCTTTGTTTTCTGATGGCTCAATGTACTCAAACTTTGTTTAATACACAAAGTTATTAAAAATATTGTATTAAATGACCTTCAGGCTGTGTTTATAAGGTGTATATGAAACATACATGAATTGTGTGAATGTACACACACTTTGTTTAATGTACAAAGTTATAAAAAATATTGGCTAAAATGACCTTCAGGCTGTGTGTATAAGGTGTATATGAAACATAAATGCATTCTGTGCTTAGATTTAGGTCCCATCACCATGATATCTCATTATGGTATGCAATTATTCCAAAATACGGAAAAATCCGATATCCAAAATACCTCTGGTCCCAAGCATTTTGGATAAGGGAGACTCAACCTGTATTAGGGATTGTATTCAAGTAACAACCTTGTTTAATTTCCTGACCACTTCCTTCCATGCTTGCCATTTATATAATGGCCTTTAGCCACTGGACACATGATAAGTGACAGTGCTGAGAGAGCATCCCAACAAAACACACACTGCTACAGTATAAGGTAGCATATGCCTGATCAAAATACTGTAGGGATGACCCCTGTTAGATTAAAGTAAAAGGATAGCATCTCTCTCTCACTGGAGCAATTCAGTATTTGCTTCAGTTCTGGGATGGCTACTCCGTAAAGCAACTGTCCTTGCGATCCCTAACACTGCTACCAATGTATTAGTTTTACGCACCTGTGCTGTGCCGGCCTTCTGTGCATGCGTGAACCGTGATCACGCATGCGCACAACCACATTCACTGAAGATGGTGTTGGTTCCCACAAGTAAACTCCAAAAACTTTTAGTTTTTGGAGTTTGCTGAACACCAGGACTCTAATAATGAATGGGCCTGTTACTTAATGGCTATGTACTTAAACGCTGGTTTCTGCATGTGTAATGGGCCCATTCGTGATAATGAATAGGCCCCTGAATGTGCAACAATTGTTAAGAGTGTAATTATATTGGGAGGCGGTAACATGACCGGCAGTCGGGATCCCGTCGGTCAGGATATCGATCACTGGCAATGACGACGGTCTGCATCTAGAACACCCATACTGTGGGAATAGAACCTGTAGCGAGCGTAGTGAGCCACCAAGCCAGCAAGGGGCTCTGTTGCGCTCGCCCCCCTCACTGGCTTTCTGGCGGCCGGGATACCAGGGTCAGTATGCTGACCTCCGGGATCCCGACCGCCAGCAAAACAATCCCAATCAATTATATTTACTATAATAAGGTAGCCAAGGATTATCATTTATTTAAAAATCAATAAAACCATGACTAGGTTATTTTTTAAATTTGCTAAAGTTTTCTCAGTCCGTCAGACAACCAATGCTTCATTTTAGTGGCAAATTCTATGCCAGAATCTATTGCAATAAATTCAAGTGCATTAGAAATCTAAATTACAAAATAAATGTCTGAAACCAAAGATCATCAGTGGTCAAGAACTTCACTAGGAAGAACAGGAATCATCAGAGACTCAGCAATGTGCTTACGTATTACATTTTTATTTATATACACAAACTGGGCAAAAGCGATCAATGTACTGTTGTTCTGTGGACCATTTCACACTGACTTCTCTTTACAGTAACTCTGCACCTGGTGTCTGACTTCCTCCATTCCCGTTTGCTTTAATTCTGTCATTTTCTTCTCTTCCTTCTGCCCTGTGTTCTTTCTGCTTTTGCTGTCCGGAACCACCTTCCAGCCAAGCGCAAAATGTGGAAATTAAAAACATTTGGTAGTTTAAGAAATATTTATAAAACAGGTAAAGAATGCACATTAGTTATGTCTATGTTTGATTTTGGGTTATTTGTTGCTGTTGGAAGAATGTACTACCAGATGCGGTAATAGAGTAATGTAGTATTCACTCTACAGGGATTGTCATTCACAACCTTGTGCCTCTCTGTTTCCATTGCCTCTGTACACAATAATTATGTGTTGTTTTCTTGCTTATGCTAATGAGGACATCAGGAATAGCAAGGGTTATTTATGAACGAGAAAATGCTATATTTCTTGCTACTGTATGTAATTTTAGCAACCTATACTGAACACATTTTGCAATCGTTCGTGAAAGAGAATTTGAATTGTATACTGTACAGTATGTTGTTTTGATAACTAAAAGCTGCAAACTTACAAAGTCATACTTTATAAGTAAAACAGATGTACTCCAGTGCAGGGGCGTGGCCAGAAGTTTGTGGGCCCCATTTTGAAGGGGCCCCTGTTCGAATGCTTCTAGAGATACACCTATCCGCAGCAGTTGTAAACTGTATGCCCCGTGATAGTGCCCTAGTTGATTTTCTGAGCCATAGTAGTGCCTCAGTTATTGTTATGCCCCATAGTAGTGCACTAGTTTATTTTATGAACCATAGTAATGCCCTAGTTTACATTATGTCACATTGTAGGGCTGCCAGTACACATTATGTAACACAGTAACCTCAATTCTTATTATGACATACAGTGCCCCAGTTCATATTATACAACATTACAGTGCCTCCACTTGACATTGTGCCACATTACAGTGCCCACAGTTCATATTATGTAACATTATAATGCCCTTCAGTTAATTTTATACCACATCACAATGATCAAGACCAGGGGCATAACTATATGTGTTATAGGCCCAAAGGCAAAAGTTTGTAAGGACCCTTATGTATCTACTAGTGAAAAATGTATGTAGCACATGTAACTGTGACAGGGAAGGTGAAGATGGGCCCCTCTCAGCTCTGGGATCCATAGCAACTGCACTGCCTGCACCTATGGTAGCTACACCCTTCTACATAACACATGTAACTGTGACAGGGAAGGTGAAGATGGGCCCCTCTCAGCTCTGGGCCCCATAGCAACTGCACTGCCTGCACCTATGGTAGCTACACCCTTCTACATAACACATGTAACTGTGACAGGGAAGGTGGGACCCTTTCAGCTCTGGGCCCCATATCAGCTGCACTGCATGCACCTATGGTAGCTACACCCTTGCTCCAGTGTATTCATGCACAGGGGGGAATTAAATTCTCATCATAGGGATGTAGCTCCAGGGTTAAGTGCCCAGAGCTATTCAACTGATTGCATTGCACCCGACACTTAACCCGGGAGATGCACCTTGACGTGACTATTGCCTGGGGCTTAGTCACTGTAAACTGCATCTCCCAGGTTAAGTGCCGGATGCGATGCCGTTACCACGCAGAGTAACACCGCAACTAGCACTGAGGCATTAGCTAACGCAGATTTCTGCTCAGTGCGAGCAATTGAATAGCTCTGGGCACTTAAGCCGGAAGCTACATTCCCGCAAATTAATTGAATCCTGCCACAAACAAAGGATGCAATTTGTGTTTGCCAATGACCCTACCGTCATCTATTTCAAAGTTGACATTTCCAAATTTTGATTTATTGATGGATGTTTATTATATCATCTCCAAAATTGAACACTTCACTGAGTGGAGCATTACAAAATGTTGCTACTAATTATGTGTTTGGCTGCCTTTATACTGTTAATGCACATATCATTTATGCATGTTTATGGTAAACATATAGGGGGTAATTCCGACCCGTTCGCTCACTGCATTTTAACGCAGCAGAGAGAACGGGTCCCTGCTGCGCATGCGGGACGACCGAAGGCCGTAGCAGGATAGCGATCGCCTCTGCCTGATTGACAGGCAGAGGCGATCGATGGGCGGGAGGGGGCGACCGCCGTTTTGTAGGCGCGGTCCAGCTAATGCAGGAGTTGGGGGGGCGGGCCGCAGCGGCTGCATGACGTAATACTCAGTTGCTGCGGGCCAGGGAGCGAGGAGTAGCTCCCGACCAGCACGCTAAAGCTGCGCTGGCCGGGAGTTACTCCTGAAGTGCAAAGGCATCGCCGCTGTGCGATGCCTTTGCACTTCTGCGAGGGGGGCCGGACTGACATGCGGGGTGGACTAGCCCCGTGCTGAGCGTCCCCCCGCATGTCAGGAAAGATGATCGTAGCTGTGCAAAATTTTTCACAGCTATGATCAACTCGGAATGACCCCCATAGTGGCTTATTTAGAGTTGGACAATCACCATATACAGTATATGCACAAGGTATGTATTTCCTTACTGCACATGCGCATAAACAATGCGTATTCATATATCTGTAGCTAGATTTATGTATATCATTAACTTGCATCCCCTTGCAACTGGAGGATGTAAAGGCTGGCAAGTCATAGGCTGAGCACAGTAAGGACATGCTCGGGTAAATACTAGAGATGAGCGCCGGAAATTTTTCGGGTTTTGTGTTTTGGTTTTGGGTTCGGTTCCGCGGCCGTGTTTTGGGTTCGACCGCGTTTTGGCAAAACCTAACCGAATTTTTTTTGTCGGATTCGGGTGTGTTTTGGATTCGGGTGTTTTTTTCCAAAAAACCTAAAAAACAGCTTAAATCATAGAATTTGGGGGTCATTTTGATCCCAAAGTATTATTAACCTCAAAAACCATAATTTCCACTCATTTTCAGTCTATTCTGAATACCTCACACCTCACAATATTATTTTTAGTCCTAAAATTTGCACCGAGGTCGCTGGATGACTAAGCTAAGCGACCCTAGTGGCCGACACAAACTCCTGGCCCATCTAGGAGTGGCACTGCAGTGTCACGCAGGATGTCCCTTCCAAAAAACCCTCCCCAAACAGCACATGACGCAAAGAAAAAAAGAGGCGCAATGAGGTAGCTGTGTGAGTAAGATAAGCGACCCTAGTGGCCGACACAAACACCGGGCCCATCTAGGAGTGGCACTGCAGTGTCACGCAGGATGTCCCTTCCAAAAAACCCTCCCCAAACAGCACATGACGCAAAGAAAAAAAGAGGCGCAATGAGGTAGCTGTGTGAGTAAGATAAGCGACCCTAGTGGCCGACACAAACACCGGGCCCATCTAGGAGTGTCACTGCAGTGTCACGCAGGATGTCCCTTCCAAAAAACCCTCCCCAAACAGCACATGATGCAAAGAAAAAAAGAGGCGCAATGAGGTAGCTGTGTGAGTAAGATAAGCGACCCTAGTGGCCGACACAAACACCGGGCCCATCTAGGAGTGTCACTGCAGTGTCACGCAGGATGTCCCTTCCAAAAAACCCTCCCCAAACAGCACATGACGCAAAGAAAAATTAAAGAAAAAAGAGGTGCAAGATGGAATTGTCCTTGGGCCCTCCCACCCACCCTTATGTTGTATAAACAGGACATGCACACTTTAACCAACCCATCATTTCAGTGACAGGGTCTGCCACACGACTGTGACTGATATGACGGGTTGGTTTGGACCCCCACCAAAAAAGAAGCAATTAATCTCTCCTTGCACAAACTGGCTCTACAGAGGCAAGATGTCCACCTCATCATCATCCTCCGATATATCACCGTGTACATCCCCCTCCTCACAGATTATCAATTCGTCCCCACTGGAATCCACCATCTCAGCTCCCTGTGTACTTTGTGGAGGCAATTGCTGCTGGTCAATGTCTCCACGGAGGAATTGATTATAATTCATTTTAATGAACATCATCTTCTCCACATTTTCTGGATGTAACCTCGTACGCCGATTGCTGACAAGGTGAGCGGCGGCACTAAACACTCTTTCGGAGTACACACTTGTGGGAGGGCAACTTAGGTAGAATAAAGCCAGTTTGTGCAAGGGCCTCCAAATTGCCTCTTTTTCCTGCCAGTATAAGTACGGACTGTGTGACGTGCCTACTTGGATGCGGTCACTCATATAATCCTCCACCATTCTTTCAATGTTGAGAGAATCATATGCAGTGACAGTAGACGACATGTCCGTAATCGTTGTCAGGTCCTTCAGTCCGGACCAGATGTCAGCATCAGCAGTCGCTCCAGACTGCCCTGCATCACCGCCAGCGGGTGGGCTCGGAATTCTGAGCCTTTTCCTCGCACCCCCAGTTGCGGGAGAATGTGAAGGAGGAGATGTTGACAGGTCGCGTTCCGCTTGACTTGACAATTTTCTCACCAGCAGGTCTTTCAACCCCAGCAGACTTGTGTCTGCCGGAAAGAGAGATCCAAGGTAGGCTTTAAATCTAGGATCGAGCACGGTGGCCAAAATGTAGTGCTCTGATTTCAACAGATTGACCACCCGTGAATCCTTGTTAAGCGAATTAAGGGCTCCATCCACAAGTCCCACATGCCTAGCGGAATCGCTCCGTGTTAGCTCCTCCTTCAATGTCTCCAGCTTCTTCTGCAAAAGCCTGATGAGGGGAATGACCTGACTCAGGCTGGCAGTGTCTGAACTGACTTCACGTGTGGCAAGTTCAAAGGGCATCAGAACCTTGCACAACGTTGAAATCATTCTCCACTGCGCTTGAGACAGGTGCATTCCACCTCCTATATCGTGCTCAATTGTATAGGCTTGAATGGCCTTTTGCTGCTCCTCCAACCTCTGAAGCATATAGAGGGTTGAATTCCACCTCGTTACCACTTCTTGCTTCAGATGATGGCAGGGCAGGTTCAGTAGTTTTTGGTGGTGCTCCAGTCTTCTGTACGTGGTGCCTGTACGCCGAAAGTGTCCCGCAATTCTTCTGGCCACCGACAGCATCTCTTGCACGCCCCTGTCGTTTTTTAAAAAATTCTGCACCACCAAATTCAAGGTATGTGCAAAACATGGGACGTGCTGGAATTTGCCCATATTTAATGCACACACAATATTGCTGGCGTTGTCCGATGCCACAAATCCACAGGAGAGTCCAATTGGGGTAAGCCATTCCGCGATGATCTTCCTCAGTTGCCGTAAGAGGTTTTCAGCTGTGTGCGTATTCTGGAAACCGGTGATACAAAGCGTAGCCTGCCTAGGAAAGAGTTGGCGTTTGCGAGATGCTGCTACTGGTGCCGCCGCTGCTGTTCTTGCGGCGGGAGTCCATACATCTACCCAGTGGGCTGTCACAGTCATATAGTCCTGACCCTGCCCTGCTCCACTTGTCCACATGTCCGTGGTTAAGTGGACATTGGGTACAACTGCATTTTTTAGGACACTGGTGAGTCTTTTTCTGACGTCCGTGTATATTCTCGGTATCGCCTGCCTAGAGAAGTGGAACCTAGATGGTACTTGGTAACGGGGGCACACTGCCTCAATAAATTGTCTAGTTCCCTGTGAACTAACGGCGGATACCGGACGCACGTCTAACACCAACATAGTTGTCAAGGCCTCAGTTATCCGCTTTGCAGCAGGATGACTGCTGTGATATTTCATCTTCCTCGCAAAGGACTGTTGAACAGTCAATTGCTTACTGGAAGTAGTACAAGTGGGCTTACGACTTCCCCTCTGGGATGACCATCGACTCCCCGCAGCAACAACAGCAGCGCCAGCAGCAGTAGGCGTTACACGCAAGGATGCATCGGAGGAATCCCAGGCAGGAGAGGACTCGTCAGAATTGCCAGTGACATGGCCTGCAGGACTATTGGCATTCCTGGGGAAGGAGGAAATTGACACTGAGGGAGTTGGTGGGGTGGTTTGCGTGAGCTTGGTTACAAGAGGAAGGGATTTACTGGTCAGTGGACTGCTTCCGCTGTCGCCCAAAGTTTTTGAACTTGTCACTGACTTATTATGAATGCGCTGCAGGTGACGTATAAGGGAGGATGTTCCGAGGTGGTTAACGTCCTTACCCCTACGTATTACAGCTTGACAAAGGCAACACACGGCTTGACACCTGTTGTCCGCTTTTTTGTTGAAATACCTCCACACTGAAGAGCTGATTTTTTTGGTATTTTCACCAGGCATGTCAACGGCCATATTCCTCCCACGGACAACAGGTGTCTCCCCGGGTGCCTGACTTAAACAAACCACTTCACCATCAGAATCCTCCTGGTCAATTTCCTCCCCAGCGCCAGCAACACCCATATCCTCCTCATCCTGGTGTACTTCAACACTGACATCTTCAATCTGACTATCAGGAACTGGACTGCGGGTGCTCCTTCCAGCACTTGCAGGGGGCGTGCAAATGGTGGAAGGCGCATGCTCTTCATGTCCAGTGTTGGGAAGGTCAGGCATCGCAACCGACACAATTGGACTCTCCTTGTGGATTTGGGATTTCGAAGAACGCACAGTTCTTTGCGGTGCTTTTGCCAGCTTGAGTCTTTTCAGTTTTCTAGCGAGAGGCTGAGTGCTTCCATCCTCATGTGAAGCTGAACCACTAGCCATGAACATAGGCCAGGGCCTCAGCCGTTCCTTGCCACTCCGTGTGGTAAATGGCATATTGGCAAGTTTACGCTTCTCCTCCGACAATTTTATTTTAGGTTTTGGAGTCCTTTTTTTACTGATATTTGGTGTTTTGGATTTGACATGCTCTGTACTATGACATTGGGCATCGGCCTTGGCAGACGACGTTGCTGGCATTTCATCGTCTCGGCCATGACTAGTGGCAGCAGCTTCAGTACGAGGTGGAAGT
This sequence comes from Pseudophryne corroboree, assembly GCF_028390025.1. Classification (NCBI taxonomy): domain Eukaryota; kingdom Metazoa; phylum Chordata; class Amphibia; order Anura; family Myobatrachidae; genus Pseudophryne; species Pseudophryne corroboree. Next base: position 216,613,867 of record NC_086445.1, read on the forward strand.
GGATCTTGATCTTTCCCTAATTTTGGAAACTCAACATTTTTGTTCTCCATATTTTAATAGGCACAACTAAAAGGCACCTCAGGTAAACAATGGAGATGGATGGATACTAGTATACAATTATGGATGGACTGCCGAGTGCCGACACAGAGGTAGCTACAGCCGTGGACTACCGTACTGTACTGTGTCTGCTGCTAATATAGACTGGTTGATAATGAGATGTAGTATGTATAAAGAAGAAAGAAAAAAAAAACCACGGGTAGGTGGTATACAATTATGGATGGACTGCCGAGTGCCGACACAGAGATAGCTACAGCCGTGGACTACCGTACTGTACTGTGTCTGCTGCTAATATAGACTGGATGATAATGAGATGTAGTATGTATAAAGAAGAAAGAAAAAAAAAACCACGGGTAGGTGGTATACAATTATGGATGGACTGCCGAGTGCCGACACAGAGGTAGCTACAGCCGTGGACTACCGTACTGTACTGTGTCTGCTGCTAATATAGACTGGATGATAATGAGATGTAGTATGTATAAAGAAGAAAGAAAAAAAAAACCACGGGTAGGTGGTATACAATTATGGATGGACTGCCGAGTGCCGACACAGAGGTAGCTACAGCCGTGGACTACCGTACTGTACTGTGTCTGCTGCTAATATAGACTGGTTGATAATGAGATGTAGTATGTATAAAGAAGAAAGAAAAAAAAACCCACGGGTAGGTGGTATACAATTATGGATGGACTGCCGAGTGCTGAGTGCCGACACAGAGGTAGCTACAGCCGTGGACTACCGTACTGTACTGTGTCTGCTGCTAATATAGACTGGATGATAATGAGATGTAGTATGTATAAAGAAGAAAGAAAAAAAAAACCACGGGTAGGTGGTATACAATTATGGATGGACTGCCGAGTGCCGACACAGAGGTAGCTACAGCCGTGGACTACCGTACTGTACTGTGTCTGCTGCTAATATAGACTGGTTGATAATGAGATGTAGTATGTATAAAGAAGAAAGAAAAAAAAAACCACGGGTAGGTGGTATACAATTATGGATGGACTGCCGAGTGCCGACACAGAGGTAGCTACAGCCGTGGACTACCGTACTGTACTGTGTCTGCTGCTAATATAGACTGGTTGATAATGAGATGTAGTATGTATAAAGAAGAAAGAAAAAAAAACCACGGGTAGGTGGTATACAATTATGGATGGACTGCCGAGTGCCGACACAGAGATAGCTACAGCCGTGGACTACCGTACTGTACTGTGTCTGCTGCTAATATAGACTGGATGATAATGAGATGTAGTATGTATAAAGAAGAAAAGAAAAAAAAAACACGGGTAGGTGGTATACAATTATGGATGGACTGCCGAGTGCCGACACAGAGGTAGCTACAGCCATGGACTACCGTACTGTACTGTGTCTGCTGCTAATATAGACTGGATGATAATGAGATGTAGTATGTATAAAGAAGAAAGAAAAAAAAAACCACGGGTAGGTGGTATGCAATTATGGATGGACTGCCGAGTGCCGACACAGAGGTAGCTACAGCCGTGGACTACCGTACTGTACTGTGTCTGCTGCTAATATAGACTGGTTGATAATGAGATGTAGTATGTATAAAGAAGAAAGAAAAAAAACCACGGGTAGGTGGTATACAATTATGGATGGACTGCCGAGTGCTGACACAGAGGTAGCTACAGCCGTGGACTACCGTACTGTACTGTGTCTGCTGCTAATATAGACTGGTTGATAATGAGATGTAGTATGTATAAAGAAGAAAAAAAAAACCACGGGTAGGTGGTATACAATTATGGATGGACTGCCGAGTGCCGACACAGAGGTAGCTACAGCCGTGGACTACCGTACTGTACTGTGTCTGCTGCTAATATAGACTGGATGATAATGAGATGTAGTATGTATAAAGAAGAAAGAAAAAAAAACCACGGGTAGGTGGTATACAATTATGGATGGACTGCCGAGTGCCGACACAGAGGTAGCTACAGCCGTGGACTACCGTACTGTACTGTGTCTGCTGCTAATATAGACTGGTTGATAATGAGATGTAGTATGTATAAAGAAGAAAGAAAGAAAAAACCACGGGTAGGTGGTATACAATTATGGATGGATTGCCGAGTGCCGACACAGAGGTAGCTACAGCCGTGGACTACCGTACTGTACTGTGTCTGCTGCTAATATAGACTGGATGATAATGAGATGTAGTATGTATAAAGAAGAAAGAAAAAAAAAACCACGGGTAGGTGGTATACAATTATGGATGGACTGCCGAGTGCCGACACAGAGGTAGCTACAGCCATGGACTACCGTACTGTACTGTGTCTGCTGTTAAAATATAGACTGGATGATAATGAGATGTAGTATGTATAAAGAAGAAAGAAAAAAAAAACCACGGGTAGGTGGTATACAATTATGGATGGACTGCCGAGTGCTGACACAGAGGTAGCTACAGCCGTGGACTACCGTACTGTACTGTGTCTGCTGCTAATATAGACTGGTTGATAATGAGATGTAGTATGTATAAAGAAGAAAGAAAAAAAAACCACGGGTAGGTGGTATACAATTATGGATGGACTGCCGAGTGCCGACACAGAGGTAGCTACAGCCGTGGACTACCGTACTGTACTGTGTCTGCTGCTAATATAGACTGGATGATAATGAGATGTAGTATGTATAAAGAAGAAAGAAAAAAAAACCACGGGTAGGTGGTATACAATTATGGATGGACTGCCGAGTGCCGACACAGAGGTAGCTACAGCCGTGGACTACCGTACTGTACTGTGTCTGCTGCTAATATAGACTGGTTGATAATGAGATGTAGTATGTATAAAGAAGAAAAAAAAAAAAAACACGGGTAGGTGGTATACAATTATGGATGGACTGCCGAGTGCCGAGTGCCGACACAGAGGTAGCTACAGCCGTGGACTACCGTACTGTACTGTGTCTGCTGCTAATATAGACTGGATGATAATGAGATGTAGTATGTATAAAGAAGAAAGAAAAAAAAAACCACGGGTAGGTGGTATACAATTATGGATGGACTGCCGAGTGCCGACACAGAGGTAGCTACAGCCGTGGACTACCGTACTGTACTGTGTCTGCTGCTAATATAGACTGGATGATAATGAGATGTAGTATGTATGTATAAAGAAGAAAGAAAAAAAAAAACACGGGTAGGTGGTATACAATTATGGATGGACTGCCGAGTGCCGACACAGAGGTAGCTACAGCCGTGAACTACCGTACTGTGTCTGCTGCTAATATAGACTGGTTGATAATGAGATGTAGTATGTATAAAGAAGAAAGAAAAAAAAAACCACGGGTAGGTGGTATACAATTATGGATGGATTGCCGAGTGCCGACACAGAGGTAGCTACAGCCGTGGACTACCGTACTGTACTGTGTCTGCTGCTAATATAGACTGGATAATAATGAGATGTAGTATGTATAAAGAAGAAAGAAAAAAAAAACCACGGGTAGGTGGTATACAATTATGGATGGACTGCCGAGTGCCGACACAGAGGTAGCTACAGCCGTGAACTACCGTACTGTGTCTGCTGCTAGTATAGACTGGATGATAAATAATGATATAAAAAATATATATATATCACTACTGCAGCCGGACAGGTATATATTATATAATGACGGACCTGCTGGACACTGTCTGTCAGCAGAATGAGTTTTTTAATTTTTATAGAATAAAAAAACACCACACAAGTCACACGACGAGTGTACTTTTTCAGGCAGACATTCAATCACAATATACTATACTGGTGGTCAGTGTGGTCAGGTCACTGGTCACAGTGGTCAGTGGTCAGTCACACTGGCAGTGGCACTCTGGCAGCAAAAGTGTGCACTGTTTAATATGTACTCCTGGCTCCTGCTATAACCTATAACTGCTCCCCAGTCTCCCCCACAATTAAGCTGTGTGAGCACAGTCAGATATTATACATAGATGATGCAGCACACTGGGCTGAGCACAGATATGGTATGTGAGTGTGACTGAGTCACTGTGTATCGTTTTTTTCAGGCAGAGAACAAGAACAGAACGGATTATTAAATAATAATAAATTATAAAACTGCACTGGTGGTCAGGTCACTGGTCATCAGTCACTAGTATAACTCCTCCTAAGCTCCAGTAAGTAAATGAAGTGTCTCACTCTCACTCTCCTATCTATTTTAATTTCTAAACGGAGAGGACGCCAGCCACGTCCTCTCCCTATCAATCTCAATGCACGTGTGAAAATGGCCGCGACGCGCGGCTCCTTATATAGAATCCGAGTCTCGCGATAGAATCCGAGCCTCGCGAGAATACGACAGCGTGATGATGACGTTCGGGCGCGCTCGGGTTAACCGAGCAAGGCGGGAAGATCCGAGTCGCTCGGACCCGTGTAAAAAAACATGAAGTTCGGGCGGGTTCGGATTCAGAGAAACCGAACCCGCTCATCTCTAGTAAATACAACATAATTAGACATTAATAAATCTACAGGTATGCCTTTCTGGAGGGGTATTTCTGCAGGTACTGGGAACCTGGCGCAATAATAGGTAATGATGATAATATCAGCAACACTATAGAGCTACTTCTGATCAGCTTATTGTGGGCCAAATTCATCATGGATCGCTATTCAGAGAAATTGTCTGCAAGTAGAAAGGCGCCACCCTGGCAGGAAGAAAAAAACGCCCCGTGCAAGTTTGCGAATGCACAGATGCATATGCAGTTCCCGAAACTTACGAAGAATCTTTGCCGTATGTGCAAATGTGAGTAGGTCTGAGGCTGCCACTAATCTGCGACTGAGATGGCTTGGAAGCAGTCTGCGCTGACGTCAGAGACCCTCCCCAAAAATCGCCTGGGCACGCCTTCGTTTTTTGTGACACACCCAGAAAACGACAGGTTTCCGGCCAGAAACGTTGGCTTCCTGCCAGTCAAACAGTGGCTACATTGCGATTACGATCTGCATGTATTTTCTGCAATGCAAACGATACGCATGCGCAGTCGTTCAATAATCGCTCTAATTGCGATTTCTCTGAATAGCGATCCATGCTGAATTAGGTCCAGTATACGGAACCCTCTAACTGATAGCACTTACAGTAAATCATTGGACTCTCAGCAGGGCCGAAACTAGGATTTTCATCACCCGGGGCAAGGCAGTAATTTGGCTTCCCCTCTTCCCTGTCAGATTTAAATAATCAGATTATCAAAAAAAATTAAAAAAGGAGATACTATTGGAAAATATTACCCTATGTGCCTCAAATACCCTATGCGTCACATGCCCCACCAGCATGTTCAACTACATGCTCCTCTGTCTGATATACATTGCACTATGGTGGTCATTCCGAGTTGTTCGCTCGCTAGCAGTTTTTAGCAGCCGTGCAAACGCTATGCCGCCTCCCACTGGGAGTGTATTTTAGCTTAGCAAAAGTGCGAACGAAAGGATCCCAGAGTGGAGGCATAATTTTTTTGTGCAGTTTTAGAGTAGCTCAATACCTACTCAGAGCTTGCGATGACTTCAGACTGTTTAGTTCCTGTTTTGACGTCGCAAACACGCCCTGCGTTCGCCCAGCCACGCATGCATTTTTCCTGGCACGCCTATGTTTTTTCGAACACTCCCTGAAAACGGTCAGTTGACACCCAGAAATGCCCACTTCATGTCAATCACTCTGCAGCCACCAGTGCTACTGAAAAGCTTTGCTAGAGCTTGTGTGAAACGACATCGTTCGTTGTAATATTACTTCGCGCGTGCGCATTGCGCCGCATACGCAGAAGTGCCGTTTTTTTGCCTCATCGCTGCACAGCGAACGAATGCAACTAGCAATCAACTCAGAATGACCACCTATATCTTTACTCTTCATCACTGCACTACATTCCCCTATCCACTGCACTACATCACTATACTACATCCCCTAACCGCTGAACTACATCACTGTACTACATGCCCATATGCACTGCACTACATACCCTATATGCTGCACTACATCACTACACTACATCCCCTTATATGCTATACCACATCAGTTTACTACATGCCCCTATATACTGCAATACATTACTACACTACATACCCTATATGGTACACTACATCACTACACGGGTGGTATTCATGTGATCGCCGGTCAGCTGACCGACAGTCACATGACCTCCTCCACCAGCCCGACGGGTAACTATCCCGATGGTCAGCATGCCGACCAACAGGGACTATTTCCACTCGTGGGTGTCCACTACACCCATAGAGTGGGAATAGAACCCGTGGCGACCGCAGGTCGTCACCGAGCCTGCAAGGGGCTTGCTGCACTCGCCCCTAACCGCCGGGATCCCGGCGTCAGTATGCTGCCGGGATCCCAGCGTCGGTAAGCTGACCGGCGGTCAGGAGATCGCCGGTCAGCAGTACTACACCCCACTACACTACATTCCCCTATAAGCTACACCAAATCCCTCCGTCTGGGAGGCAAAGAGGAGGTTGATACTGCTAACTGGGAGCACAGTGTGCTTCTATAGCTTGTATAGTGCACCGCACGCTAGTTGCAGCACTGCATGGCAAAGAAAAGCGTTTAAGACAGTAGCCGACATAGGAGAGATCCCAGGTACTGGAGTTCACCTGCACAGTGTTGGAGCCAGCTGCGGGCAGACAAGTGGTTCAGAGACATTGCCCCGGGAGCTGTCTGCTGTCTCACTGGAGCAGCACAGCACTGCCGGTAAAAAAAACAACAAAAACCCTGCTCCTCTGTAACTCCTTTGCGCCCCCTCAAATCCTGCACCCGGGGCGCATGCCCCCTTAGCCCCCCCTAGTTACGGCCCAGCTCTCAGCTATTACTATATATTAAGTCGCAGTTCACTATTCCATTACTTTCTTGGCATTTCCATTTGGAGTATTGCATGAATAAAAATTCCAATTTGATTTTTACAGGGATAAATAACAGATGTATAGGTGTTTATATTTAATTCAATTTTTTTGGGAAAACTTGACTTTCATATTTATTGATATCGCTGTGAATACAATATTCTGTCTAGTGTACACATTACTTCATTGTGTACAAATTTGGTAATCTAATTTTTGCATTTTCTGCTAGCAGCGTCAAGCTATATGTCTAAGCTATATTGGAGAGTAAGGATACACATTGATATTCCTGACATATTTGCAGATATGCCTGACGCATGAATTTTTTGCTTGTGTCTTTTCCTAAACACGTTCTCTGCCCAAATGCAACCAACTCTTAATGAGTTCCAGGGCTAGTTTTACAAAGTTATGGCTCTCCATGGGTTTGACCTGGAATTTTAAAGAGGTTATAATATTAAGTGCAAACCTCTTTGTGTTTTCATAAATCTAGCCCCAGTATGTTTTTATTATGTATGTACTTTTATTATATTTTATCTGGAAAATTGTGGGAACATTTAAAATTCTGGTATATGTCGGGCAATATTTTACAAATACATTAAATTGCATGATGTGTCAGTTCTACTGCTTTGATGAGTTAAATCCATACTGCAAATTCATGTAATGGTATTTAAAACATAGTAAACTAAAACTGGCTGTAAATGGCTCTATGTCCAAATAGATTCAGTTTGATATCCTGGCTGATGGGATGTCGATGGTCAGAATACTGACGCCGGCATACCGAAAGTGTAAATACTGACAGGGGGGACCTAAGACTGTTCCCCCCTATCCTGCACCCCTTAACTCTAACCTTCCCTTTCTGCAGCCTAGGCCCAGTGGTGCAGGTAGAAACAATATCTTAGTGGTACTGTGTGCGTGCGCCGAATTGGTGTGGCCACATGCCACATGGGGCATGGCCAATGAAAATAGGGGCGTGATACACATATGGGTGGCCAGATACACATATGACCCAGATAGTGCAGTGCCAGATACACATATGCCCCCAATAGTGGCAGATACACATATGCCCCCAAGAGTGGCAGATACACATATGCCCCCAATAGTGGAGTGCCAGATACACATGTCCCCACAGTGCCAGATATGCCCCCACTGTGCCATATATGCCCCCCAGATACACACATGCCTCCCCGTGCAAGGTACACATATGCCCCCATAGTGCCAGATACTGTATGTCCCCACAGTGTCAGATACACATATGCCTCCCCAGTGCCACATATGCCCCATAGTGCCAGATATGTCCCCACAGTGCCAGATACACCCCCTCGTGCTACGCACCTGCCACTCACCCCTACTATGAGGGGAGGAGTAATGCTGTGATTAGCAGGTATCATTTTGGCTCCACACTCTCCCATACACCTGAGAATCATGGCATTATACTGTGAGGAGCAGGGCCTAATGATACACTTTACCTGGCTGATGGCACCTGCACTGCATTTTCTATGATGGTAAATGTAATGCTGGGCATGCACGGTCAGACTGACATACAGCCTGTAACCCATCACATATCATTGGTATACCCCGTGAGATATCTCACAGTGGTATGGCCACACAGTTTCTGAGTTCCTCCCCTAGCAGAAGACATTTCCCCGATCTTCGCCAGTGAAGGAACAGGGATAATGTCCATCAGTCGGCCAAGGTAGTGCATACACTGCCTGATGCAGAGGACTTGGAACTTCAAATTATTGCATTGGATGGACATGCTGGACAATCCATCATGTCTGACCAATTGGTTACTCACATACAATGTAAATTATCTGGCCGATCTGCCAATATCAGATGGATCACCGAAATAATTCTATAGTGATAGTGTATGCCCAGATGTTTGTGCTAATTTGGATGGTATTACAGAAAGCAAAGCATTTTATGGTATGGATTTAATATTCAATGCAATGGTAAGTTGGTATCTGAAAGTTGTATACAATGGTAGAAGACTTGCAGCACCTGGCTAGTTCCTAACCATTTCCCTTTTATCCCGAAGATGAGAACTTTGAATTCATCATTGTGTCTAGTACCGGTCAAACATGGCATTTTGAAACCTGCAGTTTTGAGGAAAGAGATTCTTGGGTACAAGCCATTGAAAGCCAGATCCTTGCAAGTCTGCAGTGCTGTGAAAGCAGCAAAAACAAGGTAACCGTGACACATAAAGATAACGTATCTGTAATAGTAACATATCTCCATTGTATCACTTTTCTCTGTCTCAAAATATCTTGCAATGTTAGTCACACTACAGTACAGTACATTGCAATGTTAGGCACACTACAGTACAGTACATTGCATTGCAATGTTAGGCACGGTACAGTACAGTACAGTTCATTGCAATGTTAGGCACAGTACGGTACAGTACATTGCAATGTTAGGCACACTACAGTACAGTACAGTACAGTACATTGCAATGTTAGGCACACTACAGTACAGTACAGTACATTGCAATGTTAGGCGCGGTACAGTACAGTACAGTACATTGCAATGTTAGGCACAGTACGGTACAGTACATTGCAATGTTAGGCACACTACAGTACAGTACAGTACAGTACATTGCAATGTTAGGCACAGTACAGTACAGTACATTGCAATGTTATGCACACTACAGTACAGTACAGTACATTGCAATGTTAGGCACAGTATGGTACAGTACATTGCAATGTTATGCACACTACAGTACAGTACAGTACATTGCAATGTTAGGCACAGTACAGTACAGTACATTGCACTGTTAGGCACAGTACGGTACAGTACATTGCAATGTTATGCACACTACAGTACAGTACAGTACATTGCAATGTTAGGCACAGTACAGTACAGTACAGTACATTGCAATGTTAGGCACAGTACGGTACAGTACATTGCAATGTTATGCACAGTACAGTACATTGCAATGTTAGTCACACTACAGTACAGTACAGTACATTGCAATGTTAGGCACAGTACAGTATAGTACATCGCAATGGTAGACACACTATAGTATAGTAAAGTACATTGCAAAGTTAGGCACAGTACAGAACATTGTCTCTTCACAAAATAAAACAAACACTTGGAAAAAATCCTGAATTCTGCTTCAAAGTTTGTATAGTGGAACATCTAACCTTGAGCAAATGCATTGTAATTATGTATGTATCATCATAGGATGCCTGTCTCTGTAGTACTGTACTGTAGGTGATGGTTACACTTAAATATTAAGTGAGTGAAGGATTTAGCTATGGTTTTTGAAGTTATGTGAATTGAGACTTCTACGAACTTTATTGTATTCTTCACCTTTTTTTCTTCCAAAAAGAGGTGACTAGATTTGTGATAACAATATTTACATAAATTGTTATTTCAATGAGAAATGGTTTCTCTGTGTTTCTTTCTTTACACTTTGCACATACTTCTCATCTCTTCCTCTTTGTGCACATTGGCTTAAAATCTCAAAGGTCCAAATTCTGTGGATAATCGGTGTGCAGCTGTACAAAAGCTAGCATATAAATATTTCTTTCTACTACTTCACTGGACAGCAATGTGTGAATTAGGCATATACAATAGCTTCACATCTTTTCGAAACAATAAAAACCTTGCTGATGCAACGGCTTTACATTATCAGAATATACCTTTACTAAGTTGCTAATAAATGTGTTGAATGTACTCAGGGGTGGATCCAGAACAAAATGACAGGAGGCACTATGGCAGGAGAAGGAAGCGGGTGTTATTTGGCACGTGTTCCTTGCAACAAGGATATAGGGAGACATTTACTAAGCAGTGATAAGAGCGGAGAAGTGAGACAGTGGAGAAGTTGCCCCATCAACCAATCAGCAGCTCTGTATAATTTTATAGTATGCAACTTATAGATGTTACTTCAGTGCTGATTGGTTGCCATGGACACTTCTCCACTGGCTCACTTCTCCACTCTTATCACTGCTCAGTAAATGTCCCCCATATAGTCTTGCAACAAGCGTGGCCTCAAAGGGAATGCCTTATCCTTATGATGGGGAAAGGGTGATGCCTTGGAAAGGCAGAGGGTGACAGGAGAGAGATAGTGATGTGCAGATAGTGAAATAGAGGAGAGGCAAAGGATGAGGCAGTATGAGACAGAGAAGCAGCAAGTGACAGTGAGAGGCAGAGGGTGACAGGAGACAGGTAATGGGTGATGGGGGGAGGAAGTGGGTGACACCAGGGGGAGGCTGTGGGTAACAAAGAGTATGATGAGGGGAAAGGCAGTGGGTGACAGGAGAGAGAGGTGACTGGGAGCAACAGTGGGAGACAGAGAGGCAGTGGGTGACAGGTAATGGTTACAGGAAAAGGCAGTGCATCACAGGAAAAAGGTGATGGGGAGACGCAGTGGATGCCAGGGAGAAGGTGATGGGGAGAAGCAGTAAATGACAGGGAGAGAGTGCCAGGAAGAGGCAGTGGGTGACAGAGAGAAGCACAGGGTGATGAGGAGAGAGTGATGCCTTGGAGAGGCAGAGGGTGACAGGAGAGAGACGGTGATGGGGAGATAGTGATGCAGGGAAGAGACAGATGGTCAAACAGTAGGTGACAGGGACAGATAGTGGAAGATGCCAGAGCAATGCAGTGGGTGACGTAAAGGACGATGGTGAGAGGCAGAGGGTGACAGAAGAGAGAGATGATGGGGACATATAGTGGGAGACAGGCAGTGGGTGTCAGGAAAGGGTGACTGGCAATGGGTGACAGGGAGGAGGTGACGGGGAAAGGCAGTATTTGACATGGAGGGACAGAAGGTGACTGGAGAAAGAGGGTGATGGTGAAATAGTGACGCAGTGGAAGGCAGTGGGTGATAGGGGAGGTAGTAGGTGATAGGGAGAGGCAGTGACTGGCACTGGGTGATAGCAGGAGGCATTGGGTGGCAGAGAGGCAGTAGGTGACCATGAGAGGAAATGGGTGGCAGAGGATGACAAGGAGAGGCAGTGGATGACGGGGAGAAGAAATGGATTACTCGGAGTGGCAGTAGGGGACATTGGCAGTCAGTGACTAAGGAACAAGCACTATGATGCTTATAAAGCAGTGCTACCTACCCTCTCACCCCACCACCACTCACCCCACCCTATCTGAGGACTACAAGGACACTATCCCCTTCCTACAAGGACACTTATCCTTTCCCTTCTCCTGTCAGTGCACATGTAGCAGCCTCACTCCCTCCTCCCCCCAAACTGTGTTCGACTTTATCAACTTCAGATCCAGGATTAACACTTACTGGGAGCGGGAGCTACCTCTTTCACCTCAACACCGCTGGCTACTTCTTGATGCAGCGCCACCCACCCTGCTGCAGAGCCCAGAGCAGGACATATAAGCGCGGGGGGGGGGCAGCGGTAGCAGCGCAGATTCTAGGGGCTAGATGCGCCATCGCTTGGAAAGTGATCAAATGGACAAAGAAAAAGTACCGGCCAACCAGCTCCTAACTGTAATTTTTTTAACACATCCTGTTACTATTGTAACTATGCTCTATTTGAAGACAGTTCCCCCACAAGGCCCTTTGGAGAGACATAGAGAGAGTATGCCAGCACACACCCCAGCGCTATATGACCCAGGAATCACACAGTAACGTAGTGTCAAGCCAGTAGCTGCTGTATATTTGTTTTTACGCCAAATGTATGTGCCCCCCCTCTCTTTTCACCCTCTTCTATCGTGCTTCTGCAGGGGAGAGCGGTGCTGTGGAAAGAAAATGGCACTGGTGAGTGCTGAGCAAGAAGCCCCGCCCCCTCAGCGGCAGGATCTGTCCCGCGATTTTGTGTAAAATAATGGCGGGGGCTCATGCATATATACAGTGCCCAACTGTATATATGCCCACTTTGCCAAGAGGTCTCTAATTGCTGCCCAGGGCGCCCCCCCCTGCGTCCTGCACCCTACAGTGACCGGAGTGTGTGGGTGTAATGTGGGAGCAATGGCGCACAGCTGCAGTGCTGTGTGCTACCTCATATGAAGACTGGAGTCTTCTGCCGCCGCTTTTGAAGTCTTCTTGCTTCTCACGCCGGCTTCTGGCTCTGCGAGGGGGACGGCGGCGCGGCTCTGGGATCGGACGACCAAGGGTGCGTTCCTGTGTTCGATCCCTCTGGAGCTAATGGTGTCACGACCTATCCGCAGTTAGTAGGTTTGCTTCTCTCCCCTCAGTCCCACGTAGCAGAGAGTCTGTTGCCAGCAGATCTCTCTGAAAATAAAAAATCCTAACAAAATACTTTCTATCTAGCAAGCTCAGGAGAGCTCACTAAAGTGCACCCAGCTCATCCGGGCACAGATTCTAACTGAGGTCTGGAGGAGGGACATAGAGGGAGGAGCCAGTGCACACCAGTATTCCTAATTCTTTCTTAAAGTGCCCTGTCTCCTGCGGAGCCCGTCTATTCCCCATGGTCCTTACGGAGTCCCCAGCATCCACTACGGACTACGAGAAATAGATTTACCGGTAAGTAAAATCTTATTTTTTTAACACATCCTGTAACATGGTAGTTAGGAGCTGATTGGCTGGTACTTTCTCTCTCAATTTTATCACTCTCCAAGCGATGACGCATCTAGCCCCTAGTGCCCTGGGCCCTAGTGCTGCTGGTTCCTCCTAGTCCCCGCAAGAAAACAGGCACTCACTGAGTGCACTCTAAATAAATAAAACATCTCCTAAATGAGAGGGAGTGGGGGGCACATGCCTTGGTGCCCATCCCCCAGGATCCACCTATGAATGTACTCATAGTCTAGTGTAACAATTTGGAAGTGCACTCATCTAATATATTTTGACATCTCTTATTTTAGGCTCGCATGGACAGCCAAAATGAAGCTGTAGCCATCCAAGCTATCCGGAATGCAAAAGGGAATAATTTCTGTGTAGACTGTGGTGCGCCAAGTACGTGTCCAATTCTTTACTGTTAAAGTGTTCCTATCTTTTACACATGCGGGAGGCGCCATTGTGAGGTCTGGTCCAATATTTATGAGAATACACTATCAATCTACTTCAAATGCGTGACATTAATAATTAGGCACTTCATGGTATTTTCATAAATATGTTTTCCTCCTCCAAAATGTCTCTGTCGTGTATATGGTGTTATGTTGCATATTCACTGTTCAAACTTTTATGACCACAAGTCACTGGCAGTGATCAATATGTTCTTGTGGATTTGTGGCCTGATTCAGAAATTTACTTTTAAGGCCCATCTTTGGACGCAGCTGCTGTGTGAAAATATGCTAACCTCCATTTTGCGTGTGCAGCCTGTTGCCGCCCCATCATCGCCTCAAAAGTCTGCAGCCTGTCAATCATCACTTTCATGAACATTGGTTGATCCTGCAAAATGGCCTCCATTGGAAAATTCTAATTAAAACCAAATGTTTTTTCTTTTGTTTTTTTTGGTGGAATTATGTGAGATAATACTAAATGCCATTTGTTACTGACATGCTATGTAACCATTGATTTACTCACTTGTGTTAATGACTAATGCCCCGAAACAATGTAAACTTGGGGATTTAAAATAATAAGGCTACTATATTCTGAACTATAAATATTTGTACCCACTAGATCCCACCTGGGCCAGCTTGAATCTGGGTGCCCTAATCTGCATTGAATGCTCAGGAATTCACCGGAACCTTGGCACACATTTGTCCCGTGTCCGTTCTCTGGATCTGGATGACTGGCCCTTTGAATTGACGCTAGTCTTGAACTCTATCGGCAATGACGTAGCCAACAGTATCTGGGAGATGACAACCCAAGGTCGTACTAAGCCAAGCCCTGATTCCTCCAGGTAATGTGCTTTTTTTGCTCATACAATTGTGATTTTAAGCAGTTTTAGCAAACTAAATAAAATGAATATTTATGATTTCTCTTACGTCCTAGAGGATGCTGGGGTCCACACATTAGTACCATGGGGTATAGACGGGTCCATAAGGAGCCATGGGAACTTTAAGAGATCAATAGTGTGGGCTGGCTCCTCCCTCTATGCCCCTCCTACCAGACTCAGTTTAGAAAATGTGCACGGAAGAGCCGGTCACAGCTAGGAGAGCTCTTAGGATTTTAATTAGATCTGTAGGCACAGGAAGGCTGCTGGCAACAGCCTTCCTGCTTCGTGGGACTTAGGGGGGGAGTAGGAACCAACTCTAGAAGTTAATGGTTCTCTATCTCCGCTGACAGGACACTGAGCTCCTGAATGTGATGATCGCAAGCCCACGAGGCGACCGCTCACTCCCGCAGCACGGCCGCCACCCCCTAACAGAGCCAGAAGTAAGGAGAGTGGTGAGTATAGCGCCAGCGTCCCGGTTAGCGGGTCACCGGCGGGTATGGCGGCACAAGGGTGGGAGTGCAGCTCTGACAGGCTGCGCTCCAGGAAGGCTCAGCAACACTCCGTGTAGGCGCTTGGAGGGGCGTCCTGGGCCAGCGCAGTCACCCTAAACTGGTCACAGACGCTAACAGGGGCTAATCCCGCTGTTAGCATAGAGACCTCCGGCCAGTATAATCAAATTTGTGCGGGAAGCCGCGCGCCATTGCGGGGGGCGGGGCTTCTTCTCAGAGCAGATCCAGCACTCACCAGCGCCATTTTCCTCCCTGCAGACACAGAAGAAACACTGACAGGGAGCGCTGACCCTCTACATCACTCCCCCCCGCCCGTCTATAACACCCTGGCACCGCAGTAACTGGAGTTAAGTGTTAGTAATAATCAACCTATTAAGGTTGGTTTCTCAGCGCCGGGCTTTTATCATAACAACTGCTCCAAAGGGCGCTGTGTGGCTGGCTCCTTAGACTCCGTGACTCTCTGAAGGTACTCTGGGGGGAAACTGTATCTGACATTTTCCTGTGTGTGTGTGTGTGTGTGTGTGTGTGTGTGTGTGTGTGTGTGTGTGTGTGTGTGTGTGTATCCCACATTACCATGTCTAAGGACTCTGTGTCCTGTGCTGCAGAGTGTTTATCTTCTCCTGAGGAGTCTATCCCATGTACTCAGGACTGCAATATACTGTCTCAGCCTTCTGAATCCGAACCCCCATGGGTGCATTCTTTAAGGGGAATGATATCCCAGATTTCTACAAGGATGTCACTGAGAAAGAGGCGCAGTTTTTGAGGAAATCTGTGGAGGCGTTACAGTATTTGGCCCCCACTACTTCATCAAAATCCCACCTACATACCCACAAAAGCGTCCACTTGCCCAGATAATGCAAGCTGACACTGATACCGACGGTGATGGGGATATGCAGGGAGGGGATGCATCCCTTGCAAAAGGGGTGCAACTAATGATTGAAGCCATTAGGGATGTTTTACACATTTCTGAGACCGTACCAGAACAGGTGGAGGAATCTTATTTTACAGAAAGTAAGAAATCCTCGCTTACCTTTCTGGCTTCCAAAGAGTTAAACTCTTTGTTTCAAAAATCCTGGGAAAACCCAGAGAAAAAATTCCAGATCCCAAAAAGGGTTCTCATTGCTTTCCCTTTTCCTGAAGATTTTAGAAAAAAGTGGGAAAACCCACCTATAGTTGATGCATCTCTATCTAGGTTGTCAAAAAAGGTGGTTTTACCTGTTCCTGGTTCAACCACTTTAAAAGAACCGGCTGAACGCAAGATTGAGACTACACTCAAATCACTATACACAGCTAATGGCATCGCCATACGGCCCACTATTGCTTGTGCGTGGATTTCTAAAGCTATAGTAAAGTGATCAGGCACATTGCTAGAAGACTTAGATACTATGGATAGAAGTGACATTGATTTATTCTTACGTCACATACAGGATTCTGCAGGGTTCATGGTGGAGGCCATGAAGGACCTTGGCATGCTGAATGCACGGGCTACTGCTATGGCGGTTTCGGCGCGCAGAGGACTCTGGCTACGCCAATGGACTGGGGATGCGGAATCCAAGAGAAGCGTGGAGAACCTACCATTCACAGGTTATTCTCTGTTTGGAGATGCTTTGGATGCATGAATCTCCACGGCAACTGCGGGTAAGTCAACTTTTCTTCCCTCAGCAACACCACCGGCTAGGAAGTCTTTTCCTTTGCCTACACTGCAGTCCTTTCAAACCCCCTACCACCCTCTTTAGAGGAGGTCGGGGAAAGTACAAAAAACCTGCGCCATCAGGTTCCCAGGAACAGAAGCCAGGTTCTGCTTCCTCAAAATCTTCAGCATGATGGTGGACCTCCCTGCCTGGAGATCAGGCAGGTGGGAGCAAGACTAAAAGTCTTCAGTCACGTTTGGGCGTCATCATGCCTAGACCCCTGGGTAAAGGATGTTGTGGCACAGGGATACAGACTGGAGTTTCAACAACTCCCACCTCACAAATTCTTCAAATCAGGCTTACCAGTTTAGTTGACAGACAGCGCTATCCTACAGGAAGTGATTCAAAAATTGGTTCAAACAAATGTCATTGTTCTTGTTCCACTCCACCTACGACACAAGGGTTATTACTCAAACCTGTTTGTGGTACTGAAACCAGATGGTTCGGTAAGGCTGATATTAAACCTAAAGTCATTGAACCCCTACAAGATGGAGTCTCTGAGAGCGGTGATCTCAGGTCTGGAGCAGGGGGAATTCCTGGTATCCCTGGATATCATACCTTCACATTCCGATCTCACTGCCTAACCAGGCTTATCTCCGATTTGTGCTGCTGGACTGTCACTATCAGTTTCAAGCACTGCCATTTGGCCTTTCCACAGCACCAAGGGTATTCACCAAGGGCATGGCGGAGATGATGCTACTCCTCCGAAAACAGGGTGTGAACATAATTCCATATTTGGATGATCTGCTGATAAAAGCGTCTTCAAAGGAGAAGTTGTTGCAGAGTATTGCTCTCTCAACTCGTCTACTCCAGGATCATGGGTGGATCCTGAATCTTCCAAAGTCATATTTGGAGCCGACAAGGAGACTGCCCTTTGTGGGAATGATACTCGATACGGAAGTACAGAGGGTGTTTCTACTGGTGGAGAAAGCGTTGGTGATCCAATCAATGGTCCGGGAACTCCAGAAACCGGCCAGGGTATTGGTTCATCAGTGCATTCGTCTTCTAAGGAAGATGATTTCCTCCTACGAGGCTCTTCAGTAAGGAAGGTTCCATGCGAGGTTCTTCCAACTGAATCTCCTGGACAAATGGTCAGGATCACACCTTCACATGCACCAGCGGATATGCCTGTCGCCAAAAGCCAGAATTTCTCTCCTCTGGTAGCTACAAACATCTCACCTACTCGAAGGCCGCAGGTTCGGGATTCTGAATTGGATCCTCCTAACCATGGATATAAGCCTCAGAAGTTGAGGAGCAGTCAACCAAGGGGAAAACTTCAAAGGAAGGTGGTCCAGTCAGGATTCTCTCCTTCCAATAAACGTTCTGGAACTGAGGGCCATTTACAATGGCCTTCTACAAGCAGCACATCTTCTGCAAAATAAAGCCATTCAGGTTCAGTCGGACGTCACAGCGGTGTCCTACATAAACAGACAGGGCGGAACGAAGAGCAGAGCTGCGATGTCAGAGGTAACAAGAATCCTCCTCTGGGCAGAAAAGCACGCGGTGGCACTGTCAGTAATCTTCATTCCGGGAGTGGACAACTTGGAAGCGGACTTCCTCAGCAGACACGATCTCCATCCAGGAGAATGGGGCCTCCATCCGGAGGTGATCGCATAGGTGACAAGCCGATGGGGGGTCCCTCTGATAGACATGATGGCCTCTCACCTCAACAAGATGCTTCGGAGGTACTGTTCCAGGTCGAGAGACCCACACGCAGTGGTGGTGGATGCAGTAGTCACTCCGTGGATGTTCCAGTCGATGTATGTGTTCCCTCCACTTCCACTCATCCCAAAGGTTCTCATGCTCATAAAAAGAACAAGAGTTCAGGCGATCCTCATTGCTCTGGACCGGTCAAGACGGGCTTGGTCCGTGGATCTTCTGGAATTAGTGCTGGAGGATCCGAGGCCTCTTCCTCTTCGTGAGGATCTTCTCCAACAGGGGCGTTCGCCTATCAAGACTTGCCGCGGCTACATTTGACGGCATGGAGGTTGAATGCCAGATCTTAGCTCGGAAAGGCATTCTGAAAAAGGTCATTCCTACCCTGATACAGGCTAGGAAGGGAGTAATGTCAAAGCATTACCATCGAATTTGGAAAACGTATGTGTTTTGGTGTGAATCCAAGAAGTTTCCTACGGTGGAGTTTCAACTTGGACGGTTTCTCCTCTTTCTGCAAGCAGGTGTGGATGTAGGCCTACGCTTGGGCTCCATAAAGGTCCAGATTTCGTCCTTGTCCATTTTCTTCCAGAAACAATTGGCAGTTCTTCCTGAGGTTCAGACATTCTTGAAAGGGGTTCTGCATATTCAACCACCCTTTGTGCCTCCTATGGCACCTTGGGATCTTAATGTGGTGCTGCAGTTCCTGCAATCGGATTGGTTCGATCCTTTACAGAACATGGACGTCAAGTTTCTTTCTTGGAAGGTGGTCACTCTGTTGGCATTGGCGTCTGCTCGACGCGTGTCAGAATTGGGGGCGTTGTCCTGTAAGAGCCCCTATTTAATTTTCCATGAGGATAGAGCTGAGCTCAGAACGCGCCAGCACTTTCTTCCAAAGGTTGTGTCAGCCTTTCATCTTAATCAACCTATTGTTGTGCCAGTGGCTACTGACTCCTCAATTACCTCAAAGTCCTTGGATGTTGTGAGGGCTTTAAAAATATATGTGAAGCGAACTTCTCGTCACAGGAAGTATGACGCTCTGTTTGTCCTTTATGATCCCAACAAGATTGGGTGTCCTGCTTCTAAGCAGACAATTTCTCGCTGGATCAGGTTCACTATCCAGCATGCTTATTCTACGGCAGACTTGCCGTGTCCAAAATCTGTTAAGGCCCACTTTACTCTTAAAGTGGGTTCTTCTTGGGCGGCTACCCAGGGTGTCTCGGCTCTTCAGCTTTGCTGAGCAGCTACTTGGTCAGGGTCGAACACGTTTGCTAAGTTCTACAAGTTCGATACTTTGGCCTACGAGGACCTAAAGTTTGGTCAATCTGTTCTGCAGGAACCTCAGCACTGTCCTTCCCATACTGGGAGCTTTGGTACATCCCCATGGTACTAATGAGGACCCCAGCATCCTCTAGGACGTAAGAGAAAATAGGATTTTAATTACCTACTGGTAAATCCTTTTCTCGTAGTCCGTAGAGGACACCCGCCCAGTGCTTCATATTCCTGCATTGTTAGTTGGTTCAGTTTGTTAGTTCAGCCGTTACTGAATCGTTCCAAGTTGGTTAGCTTGGCTTTCTTTTTGTTGTACATGTGAGCTGGTGTGAATCTCACCACTATTTGTGTATTTCCTTCTCTCGAAGTATGTCCATCTCCTCGGGCACAATTTCTAGACTGAGTCTGGTAGGAGGGGCATAGAGGGAGGAGTCAGCCCACACTATTGATCTCTTAAAGTGCCCATGGCTCCTAATGGACCTGGCTATACCCCATGGTACTAATGTGGAATCCAGCATCCTCTACGGACTACGAGAAAAGGATTTACCGGCAGGTAATTAAAATCCTATTTTTTAATTTACCAAGTCATAAAACTATTTTGATGAACTTTGTGGACAGATTTGCTGTTGCTTTTACTGCTGATACAGAATACCTATCTGTTTGTTTTTAATCCTAGTTTTCTCTTAGAACTTAGAACATCCTGCAAATGCTTAAAAGGACTCCTCTCAAGTAATTTTACCACAGAGTCTGGAAACCAGTCGCCTGAACTTAATGTTTCATATTTGCATTTGTAATATCTACTCTGATTAGAAGGGGTTAAATTGTAACAATAATACCCCAAAGAGTATGCTAATATAAAAAGTAACCAAATATACAAAAAAAGTATACTGTTGCCAATAGCAACCAATCAAAGTCTAGCATTTATTTCTGTATATAATCCTAAAACAGAGACTAATTGGTTGCTATGGGAAACACTTCCATTTGACTGTTTTAGAAGCTTTAGTACCACTATATGTGTAGTTCTAATGTAATTAGAGAGCTCTCTCATCAGCGATACTTGGAGAACAGGAAGCTATGTTGGAATATGCGGCATTATCTCTGTAAATGTGGGGTCTCAGATGAGGGTCCACCACAATATAGGGCTAAAGCAGCTGTGGGGGGACATAAAACTCATAATTATTACCAGTTATTTATATAGCGCACACATATTCCGCAGCGCTTTACAAAGAATATTTGGCCATTCACATCAGTCCCTGCCCCAGTGGAGCTTACAATCTATATTCCCCATCACATGTACACACAGACACATTCACGCTAGGGTTAATTTTGTAGGGAGCCAATTAATCTACCAGTATATTTTTGGAATGTGGGAGGAAACCCATGCAAGTACGGGGAGAATATACAAACTCCACACAGTTAGGGCCATGGTGGGAATCGAACCCATGACCTCAGTGCTGTGAGGCAGTAATGCTAACCATTACACCATCCGTACTGCCCATAAGGATGACTTTCTATTTAAGTATGTTTAAAATCATACTAGTTCCTATAGAGTACTGACTATAAGAGGAAAGATACTTTTCAGAAATATTATTTTTCAGAACATATTCCATTTTAGGGCCTTATTCAGAGATGTACTCATAATACATTCGCAGCTGACAATGTGTAATCAGATACTGTGCGAAAATATGTAAATGCCACCGCCGCCTGGATATGTAATAAGACCTCCACCAGCAGGTTTGCAGATCCCAGCGGCTGCATAGAAAGACGCAGAATCTGTTGCAGATCAGTCCATTATTGAACTTCTAAGTTGCCCTATGGCTGCGCAGCATTCCTGCAGGAAGTAGGAACATTGCAGCTGATAATCGCTCAACTGTGAAAAATTTGAATCAGGCCCGTAGTGTCACGTATCCTTAAAAATATAAAGTTAAGCAAAAATAGGCATAATTTCCAGTTTATTACATGTACCGGTCTTAAGAGCTAAAAGTTATTATTATGATTTTTTTTCTTCTTCAGGGAGGAGAGAGAATCTTGGATAAGGGCGAAGTATGAGCAGAGGTTATTTTTGGCACCACTGAAAAGCCCCGGTATCCCATTGGTGAAGCGACTCTTTAGAGCAGTTCAAGAAAAAGACTTAGGCAACGTCTTACTTCTCCTAGCGCACAGCAACAAGGAGCAGATCAATGGCCTCACAGGAGACCGGGACCGACGCACAGTGCTCCATGTGGCCTGTGAGCTGCCCCATGTGGTGATCACACAACTGCTTGTCTGGGTGAGGTTCTGCGTTAGTGTTGATTCACAATTTCTCTTTCCATTGCATTGCCTTCTAGGGCTATGGTTTTTATTTCCTTTAACAAAATGTAATTGCGGTAGAGCAGGTTCACAGATAATCTTTTGGGTGTTTTCCTGTAGTTTCATTTGTTTGTCCATTGCTAAGTAGTTTTTATAATGATAAAGAATGAGATTATGCACCAAGCCTGGTTTTGCATATTATTATTATTGCCATTTGACAGCTGTGTGTCAAAACCGCTTGCAAAACCTGCCACTTAGTAAATATGGGTTGGGTATGTGTGACCGGTGGTCAGGAGACCGCCGGTCACAATACCGACTGTGGGATCCCAGCATTTAGATGCCCGGCAGGGAAGGGAAGCGAGCGCAACGAAGCCCCTTGCGGGCTCGCTACGCTTGCCACGCTGCGGGATCAGTGGCAAGCTGTACTCGCCGCAGGTTCTATTCCCACTCTATGGGTTTCGTGGACACCCACGAGTGGGAATAGTCCCTGTTGTCTGACCGTCGCTGTAGTGAGAGTTCGGGATGTAGGTGCCGTTATTGTGACCGGTGTTCTCCTGACCACCGGCGACATAACTTACATCCCATAAATCTAGCTCTATGTGTCTGTAAACACCACAAGCAAGGAATGCAGCCCCCCCAATCCCCCCCCCAGTAAAATCTGCCACCACCCCAGCGAGTCTGTGCACAGGCAGTAGCTTTCTATTGGAAGCCCTTCCTGCCAATCACTCACAGGACAGGCAACTCCAGGAAGAGGTGTTTTCTCCCCCTGGGACCACTAGTCCGGGCCACGATTAACAGAGAGAGGGCTTCCAATGGGAAGCCACTCCCTGCCTTACCCGGCTTTTATGGGCTGTAGGAGGTGCAGTCCTAGAAACTGGTGTTGTGTGCATACGCGGTCCCGGAACCTGCCAGATCCATTGCGCAGGCGCCAGGACTGAGGGACACTGCTTGTGTGGATGTGCAGGTCCCGGAGCCTGCCGGATTCACTGTGCAGGTGCCGGTACTGGCGGGGATGCTGCTCACGCGCATGTGCTGGTCCTGAAGCCTGCCAGAATAATGCAGTTGAAGGGACTGTGGACTGCAGCAATGGCAGCCCCCATGCACAAAAAGGGTATAAACTGCTGCTGCTTGCCACATATATTATTGCAGGAAGTGTAGTAGCTAAATATGTTCTGAAAGGGGTGAGAGACTTATTATTGTGTGTATAAGTCACCTGACTGAACAGTGACTGTCAAATCAGGTGTTTATGACCATGTGAAATATCCAGCCCCTCTTTCAAAATTAATCTACCTACTATAGTGGAAAAATTATTAACTTTTCATACGTAATATAATACTTAGAATACATTGTTTTTCCATGGTTTTTGTCCACTGAAAGATATAAAATAGAATTCCTTTTTTTATTAGGTTTAACACATATCAACACAATGTTTGTATATAAAGTTTCTGTTTCTAAAGTAGCACAAAGTATCATTGCCCAAGCCATCTACATAACTTAGAGCTGAGACAGCTACAGTATCTTCTCACATAGAAGCATTCGAACCATAGCCACATAGAAGCGTTCGATTCACTGTATCTTCTTTCTTTTACAGTATGGCATCGATGTTAAGGCCAGGGACAGTAATGGTCACACTGCGCTCTTCTACGCTAAAAAAGCTGGAAGCCAGGAGTGTGTGGACATCCTTCTTCAGCATGGGTGTCCCAATGAGCCCTCAAGCTCCATGAGTACCCCTATCCTCAGAAGGAAAAGTAGCTGTTCCAGCATTATAAGAACTGATTCCCGGACTGCCCTTGTATAGCCAGCGCCATCATTCTTTGGCATGACAAACGCTGGCATCAAAACAATGACTTTGTTGTTAGTTGGAAACTTGTGTGGTTGCTCTTCCCTGCTAATGTGTAATTTATCATACTGAAATCCAGGAAAAGCAAGAGTCAAACAATATATACACCGAAGAAACATTTGGAGTCATGCCACT
Source organism: Pseudophryne corroboree (assembly GCF_028390025.1). Taxonomy (NCBI): domain Eukaryota; kingdom Metazoa; phylum Chordata; class Amphibia; order Anura; family Myobatrachidae; genus Pseudophryne; species Pseudophryne corroboree. The sequence continues at coordinate 216,637,906 of NC_086445.1, forward strand.
AATGTTAATGATATTTCCCCATAGTAAAGTTTATTTTCCCCATTGTCGCCGTGATCCAGCATAGTCGTATTTACTGCCTTAATTCTTTCATTAGTGAAAGAACCATGAAATCAATCAGTCCCTATCTGTCAATGTTTACAGCAGGCAAATGCACCTAAATATATATGTGATCCACTTTAGTCTTCTGCAACCACACTCATTGGCCATGCTGGTAATGTCTAGAAACTGGGAACTATTGCTAGCACTTAGTATGTAGCTATATGGTCAGCCAATAGGGGCTGGACACATAAATTACATTTGTAACTCCTAAAGGTTTGCACTTTTCTAGAGAAAGAAGTGACATAGGAAGGTACGTTATGGCATATGTAGAAAATGAAGTCACACATTAAGCTCAGATACAATAATATTTACATCTTTAGAGGAACTTTTGGAGAACTTTTTAGAATGTTAAAGTTCTCTCTCGGAGCTGGTCACTGTTACAGTGGGGGTCATTGTCTTCTCATGGTAACATTGCATACTTACATGGCTGACGTGTACGTTATCATGTTAGAAATGCCATAGATTTCCACAAAAAAAATATCATTTTCAATTTCAATGTTTAATAGGAAAGTTTTTAATATTTTGTTACTCTTGAAAATGTGCAAGTCAGGTTAGTGTATCATTGTAGCCTTTGTGACTATCTGTTGGGTTTCTGTGAGACAAGAGTGAGCTTAGTCATAGTAATATAAAAATGTGCCATGCAGTAGTCTACTGTCACCATGCTCAAGGCATAGATACTGCAGAATCCACTTTTTAATTTGGGTTATTAAATGCACGCTCATCATATTTTTTCCTTATGTTTTGATCTAATACAGATATTTAGAGATAAACGGACTGCTGTTGATTTGGGTGTGATTGCACCACAAACTGTGAGCATAAAATGCATTCCCTGAAATGCCACATATGCATAGTTGCAAGATGGGCGCAGGACGGCCAATGCAGCAAATACGTCCAGTTTATGTCAGGCCTATGTCACAGTCACTCTCATGTTTTTAGTAGAGATGTACGGGTTTGGATTTACTCGGTTCTTAACGCCATAATTGATGCATATTCAAATTTATCCGGATTTTTCTTATAAGCTAACCAAGACATGTGACATCCAAGAGCCAATAAGATGCCGTTTTGAGATTCGGGAAAATCTGAGTAATTTTGGGTAAATCCGAACCCGCACATCTCTAGTTTTTAGGCATGTGTTTTGTTAGAAAAATACGCATTTAGTAATAGCTAGGTAATAAAACATCATAAACTCCTCTAATACGTCTGATACAACTCAGGTAGAAACAACCAATCACAAGCGGTTATCGTCCTACACATCATTATTGTCATGTGTTTGCATCTGACCTCAAGCACACACAAATGACACAGACTGGGCAGGTGTATACAGTATGCGTCTCTTTGCCAGTCTGCATCTGAGGTAGAGGTAGGGTTTTCCTGCACAGAGAATCATGGAAACCACTGTATTCAAGTGCAATTAATCAGGATCAGTTAATTCCTCCTCCCAAAGATTACATTTATATAATTTTGCTTTTAATAAATAATAATTATAGTAATGTTATTTGATAATCTCAATATTTCTATATTACTTTAGTAGATGTGATTTTGCGATTTTAATTGCATTTATATAAGTACATAACGTTAATGCCAGTATGTGCCCCGTAAGTGGCAGGATGCATCACATCGCGGATGCAATGCTTAGTACATCCCCCCATAGTCATGACTGAGAAAATGACACATAACAGGCTGAAGTAGCAGATAAAACTTGCTCATAACATGCACTAAGGAACATCATAACACTATGCCAAGCATATGCGCTCCCTTGTCAGGATCCCGACCGCTGGGATTCTGAACAAATCCTGACCGCATCCCATCCATGGCTAGTCACCAAGCATGGAGAGCAATTCATACTCATCAGTATTCTAGCAATTCATTAACTGTTAAGATTGCAAGTCAGCAATGCATGACATTGGGACATTATTATTATACACTATTGTAGCAAAACTCATCAAAAGAATACATTACATACTTTAAGTAATTGACCATACAAGCAGTATATATGCCTTGCTGGATGTGTATATTATATGGCAGTGACACAGTATGACAATATAAACATGCTTTCATTTTATTGATATTTGTGTTCCTATGAGAAGTGCACCGATAGCTTTATCACAGAGCTGGCTAACTAAATGGGAGCGTAGCACACAGTTGCTGACCATATTTTCAATATTTTTGCATATCCAGTATGTATTTTGTGTATATATCTACATAAACAATATTTGTATGTTACATGTATATAATGTGGCTTTTAGATGCTAGCTTATTTTTCATAAAGTGTAAGGAATGTCGGTAAGCTGTGCTGCACTAAGGACCAGTGCTACCTAGCGGTGACCTCTCCAGCTCTCTTACAGCAGTGGTTCTATTTGCTCTGTTTTTGTTGCAGATTTGCCTAACATTTGCACACACCCCTCACTATCCAGGCACCAGCTCTATCTCAGTATCTTCTCGGTTGACCTATTGTTTAAACTCTGCTGTATTGAATTTCTACAGTGAGATGCTATCACATATTTGAGCACATTGTACGAATATGGTTCCATCTAGGAAGGAAACCGATGTTGAATATCCCTATCTAGACATTCATGATCTTTGCAAACAGGGGGCTTTATTCAGCTTCAGTTGCAAAATTGCAAATGCGCAAGTCCCATTATCAGATGACTGCGCTTGTGCTGCAACTGCATGGCATGTGCACAAAGGCCAAAATGCGTTCACAATGTGATCACAGGCACAGTAAAGTACGATCTCAGAGTGACTGCTAGGAAGTGGTTGTATGTGGGAGGTTACATGCCGTTTGTGGGGAGTGGTTCAGAAAACGTAGGCATGCCATGGCCGTTTTCTGGCTTCTGACGTCAGGTGCAATCGCTGTGATTAAAAACATGGCAGCGCTGCAACTGAAGACGCGTATTTCGTGCATATGCATGGGTCAATCGGAATTGTCGATGGTACTCGATTTCTGCGTATGCATCGCAATTATTCGAATGCATTCGCAAATTTTCAAATGCATCGGTGGGCATCTTTTAACTTTCTGGGCGGCTCTTCACATGCGTTTTTTAGCAGAAGCAGTTCTGACAAAAACACAATTTCTGTATCAATAGCGATCCAAGCTGAATGAGGCCCAGAATCAATTTAAGTGATCACGACTTTACTTTTATCTGGAACTGAGAACACTTATAAGCCCTTATAGTCATACCTCTTTAGTGCCACCATACCAAAATTACAATGATATAAGAAGGATTAGCATTCAGTGAAGTGAATATATATTGTGAAAGCAAACCTCAAGCCTTCATAAGTTTGGATGCTTTGCACTTGAATGTATGGGGAGAGTGTTTTTTTTTTTTATGCAAACCAGTTTCTATGTAAGAATTTTGAGAATATGTAGTTGTTACAAAAAGCTGGCACCCAGAATCCGAGTAGTGAATCTTGTTTTGCCGTGCTCCTGATTAACGGTATCTTTTGTGATTTTCTGGGATAGCTGTATAATTTATTGCTTTATTAGAACTTCAGTATAGACTATTGGTTGGGTGTTTTTACATTTGTATGGCAGCTTAACAATGCAATCTTTACAAACGTGTATATTGTTCTGTACAAGGCAGTGGTAAGTGTTTGATAGGTGGGGATGAACAAATATTTAAGAACAACATTAATATACTTTTTAGATCTACCGTTGTATACCTGGGATCAGTAGTTTCTTGTTGTATTTATCATTGTTTATTTTGTTATGCTACTCTAAAATGAGCACTGTATTGAGAAAAGTATATCCTGATCTTTGGATTGAGCCAGTACATGAATAAGCTGCAATAGGTGCAAAATATGGGGTTTCTTATGGTATTTAAATTACTGTTGATTTTAAAGACATATTTAACTTGTAGTTAGATAAGCGATATCATCCAGGTAGGGCAATCTTATTTATTCACCGGACTTCGTTAAAACAGAAATTGGGGTTATACCTTAAACAGAAGGCTCCCTGTGTGTATAAAATACATCCATGCCTTTGTAATAGAACAGCATAGATTCAATAGAATTCCTTCAAGGTAAAAGGATCTTAACCATTTTGGCTGGGTCCCCAGATTATGTTTGTTATTCTGGTTTGTGAATCATAGTACAGTTATAAAGAAATACTGTATTTACTCTTGTCTGCAAATTAAATTTTTATTTCTTACGAAATAAAACTTACATTCCGATTCATGATTACTTTATTAGGCAGAAATACACAATCTTGGCATTCCAACCTCCGTGGCAGAGTGAGCCACATTTTACAGCCCATAGGAAAAGAACCACTGTGTGTCATCTGTTTGAGAAGAACAATAGAAAATATCAAGTAGCAAAAACAGGACGATCCATGAAAACTGAGATGTATGGAAGCCACACGTTAAAATTCGAGGGGTAGATGTATCAAACCTTGGAGAAAGAGAAAAAGGAGAGAGATAAAGTACCAACCAAACCACTTCTGACCGTTTACAGACTGTGCTTGAAAAATGACAGAAGATAATTGGTTGGTACTTTATCTCTCTCCAATGTTTAATACATGTCCACCCAGTGAGCAAAAGACAAAAACTCTAGCATGCTGTGGCAAACAAGAAGTGTGACAATGCCAATAAAATGGCACACTCTATGTCTAAGGTGATGTGCCTTATTATCCTACTGTATATTATGTTCTCTTTTACCACATTGTTATATAAGCATACTGATGATCAGCTTTACTACTTTGGTATTTTAGAACAGGTTGTGGACGATCTGTGTGTTATTAATAATTAGCCCATGTCCACCATCCAAACATGAATTACCTGCCTGCCACCAAAATGTAAAACAAAAAAAATGTAAAAAAGAAAATTAAAAAAAGAAAAAAGTAAAAAAGAAAAAAAAAGAAAAAGAAAAAAAAAAGCCTCTTATTGGAAGAGTCAGCATTATTGTACTTTTATATAAGTTTGTTGTTCTGGCTTTTTAACTTTCCAGTTGCACTTGTGACAATTGTAGGAGCTGTGATTGTGACTTCTTGAATTCCATCTCTCTATGCTGAACATGTTAAATAGAAACCCAAGCTGCCAATGGAAAAGCCAGCACTGCCCGTTGTCGCTCTCACTAGAAGAAAATATTGATATCAGAATCAATTCCTTGGATAACAATATTATTTTGCAACAGCTTCAGACAGTTAGGGAACCCAGCATTACTGAACACCTGACAACACATATATAGCAATAAAAACACTATGGGGATAATTTTTCAATCAGATGAAGTGTGTAAACATAGTGGATATACTGTATTTCTGCAGCTATTTGTCCTCAGGGCTGCACATCAGCGCATTCCCTATTCTGCCTTTTGTCTACTTAGGTGATTTGTGCAAACTTTTGCTTGTGGTTTGTGATAAAGATTCATATTTCGGGGTCATTCCAATTCGATCGCTCGCTAGCAACTTTTTGCAGCGCTGCAATCAGGTTAAAACTCGGCAAAACTGTGCATGCGTATGCACCACAATGCACAGGCGCGTCGTAAGGGTACAAAGAGGATCAGTGCTGGGCGATGGATTTAACGAAGAATCCATTTGCACAGTCGATCGCAAGGTGATTGACAGAAAGAGGGCGTTTATGGGTGTCAACTGACCGTTTTCTGGGAGTGTCTGGAAAAACGCAGGCGTGTCGAAGCGTTTGCAGGGTGGGTGTCTGACGTCCATTCTGGGACTAAAAAGACTGGAGAGATCGCAACGGCTGAGTAAGTCCAGTGCTACTCAGAAACTGCACAAACTGTTTTTGTACCGCTCGGCTGCAAAGGCGTTCGCACACTTGCAAAGCAAAAATACACTGCCCCATAGGCGGTGACTATCTGATCGCAGCGCTGCAAAAAGTTGCCAGCGAGCGATCAACTCGGAATGACCCCCTTCAACAACAGTATAAATATTGTGTGAATCCATTTGGATCATCCCACTTAATAAATGTGAACTGTTTCTTTCTTCATGCAAAATGCAACTTTTTGAAGATTCTGTACGCCTTAAGTAACTAATTTAAAAAAAACAGCATTCAGGTTGCTTCAAATGTCCCAACTATACATATTATTCATATTATTTATGTACGTAATTATGGATATTTATGGCACCTAGATAATGCTAGTAATGATAAATATCCCACTGAAGTGTCCGCGGTCTAATAACTTGTCACAAAAAGGCTCCCCAACCATTTGAAGGTCATTAGATATATCCTTTAAATGAGTGGTTCCTAAACTTTTTTGAATCACGGCGCCCTAGAGAATCAGAACTTTTTTCACGGCACCCCTTGGTCAAAACTTTCTTATTGAGAAATTTAGAAAGAAATATCAAATTAAGTAAATTGTGTTTATGTCATCCTTAGGTTTAATTGTGTGGTGAAGGACAAGGTTTGCTTTGTATCAGTACTCAGACCAAGGCACAGTAGTGTAGATAGCATGTGTTCTACAGACGATGTCCAGATCTGCCGATTCTTTGCTAGCACAACCCATCTACAAAATGTTTGCTAACCTAATGCATGTGTCTGTACATACTAACATGTGCAACTCTACAAAAGATGGCCCATGATGTCACAAAAGAAGTAACTCCTCTTGCATTGCCATTCCCAGGTTTTTTTTGTTTTGTTTTTTGGGGGGGAGCTGGGTGTTGCAGTGATTACCTGTTACAAGGTAGGAAGCACACAGCAGCTTCTATAGTTTTCCTGTTCTAACGGTATACAGTATATTATTTTATATTTTTATCTTACTAGTATTTTATTTTGTTTTGTTCATATATAGTTTGCATTAATCACCTGTTACAAGATATGAATCACATGGAGACTACATATATATATATATATATATAGAGAGAGAGAGAGAGAGAGAGAGAGAGAGAGAGAAACAAAAATGTAACCTAGAGGGCGCTAGAACATCAGAAACAATTGTCCATAATAAATCCATATATAATTAAGAGTGCAGATATCCAAATGCTTTCAACCATATTTCTATCGGACTTGATTAAAATCCCAGCCTCGGGTGGATATTTTGGATTAGATGCTTGATTGTGCTCAGCCGGGTATTTATCCTAAAAGATACCCTCTCACCAAAGAAATGTAGATGCCCAAAATAGCCTTTGATTAGTAAAATCACGATGTTTATTTGTAACATCCAACATAAAATATATCATGTATATCAATTTACACATTATATACAAGGTGTATTTCTAGGAACAACCATGTTACATCGAGACAGGTGTAAAAGTGAGTACCACCAACCACCCCAGGATGTGAGCTCAGTGGTGGGGACTCCCCAATGCAAACAGTTTATCCTAATCACCTTCTTTATAAAATTTTATATTAATAATTATATTTTTATGTTTACCCCTTTCATTTCCAGCCATGTCCAAAATAATTTAGAATTTATTAACTGTTAACACCATAGGATTTTAAACATGAATTCCTTACTATCCTATTCACAGGTAACCACTGTTGCTTTTTAATGTTAATAAATATGTCTCTCACAAAGACTCTTTTCATACAGTAGGGAGCATAACGCACAGTGCTGGCTGGCAGGAGACTGTAAAAATAAAGTGTCTGTGTTTTATTGCCAGGTTTATTTTGAAAATAGGAAATGATGTAATATAAGATTTATAAAATAAAGTGTCAAATTGTATATTGCAATTTTTTTGCATGTTTGTATCTATCACAGGCAAATGGTTTCTAAAGGGGTGTTTCTATATGTGTGCTTCCAAAGATAGCTTCTGCCTCCAAATATTTTTAAGAATGGTGAAATATTGGTTTTGCTAAATAAGTTTTTTATTTTGCAGATTACATACTATTGCATAACCTTAAGGCAAACACTTGCACGTCACACTAAAGGGGGGTACTCACGGAGCGATCGCTGCTTAAAATCTAAGAAATCTGACTAGATTGCTTAGATTTTAAGACTGATTGCTCCGTGTGTACCCCCTACAGCGATAGCGATGCGCAGCCCCGCGCATCGCTATCGCTGGTGCTAGATTGGCCTGCCGTGCAGGCCAATCTAGCAGGTCGCTCATTTCACCCGCTGGGTGAAATGAGCGGCCCCCGTCTCCCCCCCCATGCTCAGCACACATTGCGCTGTGCTGAGCGGCGGGACACATCTCTCCCGCATCGGCCAGTGAGTACTGGCCTTTACACCACTACCACAATCTGCACTAATAATAACACTACACTCTACTATTTCTGCACACAATGGGGCTGATGTATCAAAAATGTGATAAGTTTTGACATTTTTTCTTTACTTATCGTGTCTTTTTCGTGACTTTTTCAAAAAAAATTCCAAGTATGTTTCATTTTTTTTAATCAAAAATGTGATTGCGATAAAAGGCCAAAAATGTGATAATTATTGCAATCTATTTTTCAGTCGTTTTATCGCATTTCCATTCGTTTCAGAGCCAGACATGCGCAGTGAGTTCCTTGGTGGCGTTCAGCACATACCTGAGCTACAGCAGAAAAGAATAGCTAGTTTATTATGGGGACACTTATTAGACAACTGGAAGGGGAGCAAACTTTTACAAAGACAATTCGATTGGTTATTCTAAACATGTTACTAAGATGACAATCCACTGGCCTTTAGTAGTGTGTGCTGTTTACTTCCAAAAGAACTATTAAGAGTCTCACAAACATAACATCTATCTATCTATCTATACACACACACACACACACACACACAAACACACACACACACACACACACACACACACACACACACACACATATGTATATATATATATATATAATTTCCAAAGGTCGGCACTCACTTCTGTCCCATATGTATAGCTTGCCACGGTGCTGCGTCGAAAAAAAGCATGTAGGTAAACCCAAGAACGGCACTCACTGGTCTCACAAAGAAATACTGGACACGGTCCTCTTATCAACGTTTCGGGTTTATTTCAACCCATCATCAGGATACACATAACAATTCAAAAGTGACATAGACATACCTTAAATACCCCTCCTTGTTGCCAAACGAGCGCGCCAAACTCAAATCCCAGCTGTCTAATCAATGTAACACACCATCCCCGGAAGTCCTAACACGTAGACTATCGCGCCGGGTTGCCTTGACAACCCGTCAACTCCTCCGGGCAGTCAGCTGTGACACGCACCAATCGCGGTGCGCGCCAGCCGTCGCATCACTAACGCCCAATCAGTCAGCTGTGCCGCATCCCTCTCACGAAGCTCACCAGCCGCCGTAGCTGTTGCCATAGCAACCTGCCGTAGCTAATCCCAGAGGCCAGAAGTAGCGTCTGGTATCCATGGCTACCCGTTTGGCAACAAAGACTTACAATACCACCACATACCTCCTACAAAACCATACTAAAAAATAACACATACATATACAATGAATAATACAAACATATATAAGTGCTTGTGCATATAAAAGTACTAATGCATACTATGTAAGTACAATTATAGAAACCTCTGCGATGTCACTAACTCAGCTTGCATATGTGGTTACAAATATTGCTATACTAAATAAACCATATATCAGAACCTCATACATCAATCAAATCCTATGAAAAAAGCCCCATAATTACCAATACATATTATAAGTGAGATGATCATTGAGGCCTCTTGGTTTAACAGTATCCAATAACTGTATCCATTTCGCCTCAATCTGCAAAAGCCTCTTGTGCCGATCTCCACCTCTAGGGCTCTCCGGCACATGGTCAATGATAATATACCTGAGGCTAGATAAGGAATGATTATTCTCAAAAAAGTGCCTTGCCACAGGTTGTTCAGACGGCTTACCCATCAAAGCCGCCGTGATCGAAGACCTATGTAAGGTCATCCGCTCCTTAAATGCACGTATTGTCTTGCCTATATAGCAGGAACCACAAGGACACTTAATCATGTAAACCACAAAATTCGTTGTACATGTAACCGCTGATCTTATCATATATCTTTTACCGCTCTGTGGATGGAAAAAACATTTACTAGCGATCATAAAACGGCATGTCGTGCAACCAGAACACTTATAGCAACCCCGCCCCCCCACTTTTAATCTGTACTCGAGGATCATATTGCATCTGCTCTGTAATATATGGGTGTACTACCCAGTCTCGAATGTTCTTACCCCTCTTAAGGCACGACATCACTTGTAAAGGTCTAAACACTTTAGAATCCTTGTTACCCTGTACTATAGGCCACAGAGTCCTGACTGATCTCTCCACAATATCATGTGAAGTATTAAATCTTCTCACCCAATGCAATTTATCAGAGATCTGTTTCCTGTCTGTTTGCTTCAACAGCGACTCTCTAGTGATCATATCAACCTTTTCCCTATATATATAGAAACAAAGGGAAGACGGAGGGCTCCAGTATAAGTATAAGTATATATATGTTTTTACTACAACAAATTATACACTCACATACATTTCAGTAAAAGGTAAACCGCTTCAGTGTTACACTATGTAAAGCCTCCGGAAAGCTAGACATAGGCAGACCACCGTCACTGCAAAGTTCCAGGTGCCGCTGGAAACTTTCTCCCGCACACATGGACTCAGACCAAACCACGGACGCCGGACATTCAGCAAGTCAGTACGTCACCCCTCATGCATAGCCAGTGTAAGCGATGGCGTATTGACTTGCTGAATGTCCGGCATCCATGGTTTGGATGGCTCAGTTTAGAAAATGTGCCCGGTGGAGCCGGTCACAGCTAGGGAAGCTCCTAGGAGTTCTTTTTTTTTTTTTTTTAAAGAGTTAGGTACAGGGAGGCTGCTAGCAAAAGCCTCCCTGCTTCATGGGACTTAGGGGGGAGTAGGATCCAACCCTAGAGGTTAATGGCTCCTATCTCCACTGACAGGACACTGAGCTCCTGAGGGTGATGATCAAAAGCCCCCGAGGAGACCGCTCACTCCTTCAGCACGGCCACTACCCCCTAACAGAGCCAGAAGATGGTGTGGTGAGTATGACACCGGCGCCCCGGTATGTGGGTGGCCGGCGAGAATGGCGGCTTAAGGGTTGGAGCGCTGTGTGTAGCTGCGCTCCGGAGGGCTCAGAGGTACTTTGTGCGGCGCTGTGAGGGGCGCCCTGAGCCAGCGTACAGACCCTACTCTGGTGTTCAGGGGCTAATCCCATGGTTAGCTGACAAATTTACCTCAGGCCAGTATAATCATACAAGCGGGAAGACACACCATTATAGGAGGCATGGCTTTTTCCTCAGAGCTGATCCAGCACTCACCAGCGCCATTTTCTCCCTGCATATCACACCACAGCAACGCTGACAGGGAGAGCTGCCCTCCTCTTCACTCCTGCGGTACCAGGGTGTATTAGAAGTGTGTGGGGGGGGGGGGGGGAGAGTATTATTATTACTGTTTAATCTATTAAGGTTATTCAGTCAGCGCCAGGCATTTATCATAATAACTGCCTACTGGTGCGCTTTGTGGCTGGCTCCTTCTACTCTGTGTCTCTCTGAAGATACTCTGTGGGGAAACTGTGTTTGCGTTTTCCTGTGTGTGTTAATATATCTCACATTACCATGTTTAGGGACTCTGTATCTTGTGCTGCAGAGTGTGTATCTTCTCCTGAAGAGTCTATTCCATGTACTCAGGAATGTAATGTCCTGTCCCAGGCTTGGGAATCCGAACCCCCATGGGTGGTTTCAATCCGGGGAATGATATCCCAAATTTCATCTAGGATAGCTCATAATGAGTCTGAAACACAGGTTTTAAGACAATCTGTAGAGGTTTTGTCGTAGCTCCCACTGCTTCATCGAAAGCCCCTGGTGTATACCCAAAAAAGCGTGCTCTTGCCCAGATAATGCAAGCCGACACGGATACCGACTTTGATTCAGGGAATGGTGAGGGTGATATACTTGAGGGGGGGAGGCATCCCTTGCTAAGGGGGTGCAGCTCATGATTGAGGCGATTAGGGATGTGTTACACATTACTGATAAGGTTCCTGAGCGGGTGGAGGAGGCTTCATTTAATGACAATAAGAAAGCCTCCCTTACCTTCCCTGCGTCTAAGGAATTAAACGCATTGTTTGAGAGATCCTGGGAAAACATGGAGAAAAAATTCCAGATCCCAAAAAGGGTTCTCATTGCTTTTCCTTTCCCGGAGGAGGACAGGAAAAAGTGGGAAAACCCGCCTGTAGTAGACGCTTCTGTATCTAGGTTGTCTATAAAGGTGGTTTTACCTGTCCCTGGTTCAACCATGCTAAAAGAGCCAGCTGACGGCAAAATTGAGACTACGCTCAAATCATTATACACAGCTAATGGTGTAGCTTTAAGACCCACTATTGCTTGTGCATGGATTTCTAAAGCCATAGCAAAGTGGTCAGTCACCTTATTAGAGGAATTAGATTCTATGGATAAAAGTGACATTGAATTGTTATTACGTCACATACAGGATTCTGCGGGTTTCATGGTGGAGGCCTTGGACATCTGAATGTGAGGGGGGAGCGTTAGATGCGTGGATCTCCATGGCAACTGCGGGTAAGTCCACTTTTCTTCCCTCTGCACCACCTCCGGCTAGGAAACCCTCTTCTACATCTACAATCAAGTCCTTTCGGACCGCAAAAGTTAAAAAGTCCAAACCCTGTACCAACAGGTTTCCAGGAGCAGAAACCTGGTTCTGCTCCCTCCAAATTCTTGGCATGACGGTGGACCTCCCAGCCTGGAGATCGGGCAGGTGGGAGCAGTGCCGTAACTAGACATTTTAGCGCTTTGTGCAAGAAACAGGATCGGCGCCCCCCCCCCCCCCTCCCACACACACTAAATCGAAAGTAGGGCCAGTAGGCGCGCACAAAAAATATAGGGGTGTGGCCAAATAATACCAATTCATATTACGCTGCACAGTAGTCTCCATTATTCAAATTACGCCGCACAGTAGCACCACTTACACACATTGCTCTAGGTAGAGCCCCTGTCACACAAAACGGCAGCAGAGCTCCATTTTACACATTACGGCAGGCATAGTCCCCTTCTACACATTACGGCAGGCAGAGTCCCCTTTTTCACATTATGGCAGGGAGAGCCTCCTTTTACACATTAAAGTCTGGAGGGTCGGTAAAGCAGGCGTGTACCCACAGAGTTGGGGAAGTGCAGGAGATAAGCAGTACTTACCAGTGTAGCAGGGATCTAGATGGGGGCAGAGGTGTCCTTTCTTGACGGCTCTTGTCAGATGTTTTTTGGTCAGGAGGTGGGTGGGGGAACCAGCAGGCTCGTGGATAGGGTTTGCTTCTGGCCCAGTCCTCTCGTCCAGGACCCACCCTGTCGTATATGGACTCACACTTGTGCAATCCTGATTAAGGATGTTGCAATTTAATTTGGGGGAATTCATGTAAAATATGGGGCAGCGGGAAACTCCACTGTGAACTGAGTCTCCCGCAGAAGGTGGGAGGGTAGCCAACTATGGCCCAGCTGTACACACATATATACACACACTGTTCATACATACATACATATACACTGTACATACATATACACTATACACACATACATATACACTGTACATACATATACACTATACACACACTGTACACACATACATACAGACACTGTACATACATACACCATGTACATACACATACATATACATACATAAACACTATACACACACATACATATACACTGTACATACACATACATACTGTATACACATACAAATACACTGTACACACATACATATACACTGTACAAACACATACATACATACATACTGAACACACATACATATACACTGTACATACATAGACAATGTACCTACATACACATATATACAGTACTCTGTACATACATACATACAATACATATACATTGTACATCCATAGGTACATACACACACACTGTACACACATACATATACACTGTACATACATAGACAATGTACTTACATACATGTCATGTACAGTACTCTGTACATACATATACACTGTACACAAATACATATACACTGTATATACACACATACATACACTGCACATACACAATGTACTTACATACACACATATACAGTACTCTGTACATACATACACACTGTACACACATACATGTACACACACACACATACATACACACTGTACACACATACAGATATACATTGTACACACAAACATACAAACTGTACATACATACACACTGTACATACATACATACATACATGCACACTGTACACACCTACATATACACTGTCTGTACATATACATAGACAATGTACTTACATACACACATATACAGTACTCTGTACATACATACATAAATAAATAAATACATACATAGCACCATGCAGCAGCAGGCATCATGCACATCGCCACTCTCTCCTCCCTGCCTCTTCCCCACGGAGCCCCAAGCACATCAGCCTGACACTGACTGACTGAGCCCAGCAGGACATCGCCACTCTCTCCTCCCTGCCTCTTCCCCACGGAGCCCCGAGCACATCAGCCTGACACTGACTGACTGAGCCCAGCAGCACATGGCCACTCTCTCCTCCCTGCCTCTTCCCCACGGAGCCCCGAGCACATCAGCCTGACACTGACTGACTGAGCCCAGCAGCACATGGCCACTCTCTCCTCCCTGCCTCTTCCCCACGGAGCCCCGAGCACATCAGCCTGACACTGACTGACTGAGCCCAGCAGCACATGGCCACTCTCTCCTCCCTGCCTCTTCCCCACGGAGCCCCGAGCACATCAGCCTGACACTGACTGACTGAGCCCAGTAGGACAAATATCAGCTTACCCTGGGCACCAATCAGCGGGGGAACTCCAGGACCTGCAGCCAGCAGAGGGAGTGAGGGACAACCATAACTATCCCCGGGAACACACAGCACTGACAGCAGCACTATCGCCGACCACCTGATGCTGCCTTGCAAACAGCTTACTGAAGCTGGGAGTCCCGCTGATAACATCCGTTTCAGTGAGTGCCGGCAAAGAGAGATGGCAGCGGCTGCGCCCTCAGCGCATTTGCACTGTGTGCGGCGCACCGCTGGCCCATAGGTAGTTACGGCCCTGGGTGGGAGCAAGAGTAAGAAATTTCAGTCATATCTGGGCGTCTTCATGGCTGGATCCCTGGGTACAGGATATTTTCACCCAGGGGTACAGACTGGAGTTTCAAGAACTCCCACCTCACAGATTCTTCAAATCAGGCTTACCAGTTTCGCTGACTGAAAGTGCTATCCTACAGGAAGCCATTCACAAATTATTACTCAAACCTGTTTGTGGTTCTGAAACCGGACGGTTCGGTAAGGCCAATATTGAACCTAAAGTCATTGAACCCTTATTTGAGGGAATTCAAGATGGAGTCTCTGAGAGCAGTGAATTCAGGTCTCGAGGAGGGGGAGTTTCTGGTATCCCTAGATACTGCCGTATGGCCTCTCCACAACACAGAGGGTGTTCACCAAGGTCATGGCGGAGATGATGCTACTCCTCCGCAAGCAGGGTGTGAACATAATTCATTATCTATGATCTGCTGATAAAAACGTCTTCCAGGGAGACATTGCTCTCTCGATTTAACTACTACAGGATCACAGTTGGATCCTGAATCTTCCAAAGTCGCATTTGGAGCCGACAAGGAGACTGTCCTGGGGATGATCCTTGATGCAGAAGTACAGAGGGTGTTTCTACTTGTGCAGAAAGCATTAGTGATTCAAACAATGGTCCGGGATGTCCTGAACGACCCTTCCAACTGGATCTCCTGGACAAATGATCAGGATCTCATCTTCATATGCACCAGGGGATACTTCTGTCACCGAAAGCCAGAATCTCGCTCCTCTGGTGGCTGCAAACTTCCCACTTACTGGAGGGCCGCAGGTTCGGGATTCAGAATTGGTTTCTTCTAACCACGGATGCAAGCCTCAGAGGTTGGGGAGCAGTCACACAAGGGGAATATTTCCAAGGAAGGTGGTTGACTCTGGAATCCATTCTTCCGATAAACATTCTGGAACTAAGAGCCATGTACAACAAACTTCTACAACCGGCACATCTTCTAAAGGATTAGGCCATTCAGGTTCAGTCGGACAACGTAACAGCGGTGGCCTACATAAACTGACAGGGCGAAATGAAGAGCAGAGCTGCAATGTCAGAGGTAACAAGAATCCTCCTCTGGGCAGAAAAGCATGCGCTGACACTGTCAGCAATCTTCATTCCGGGAGTGGACAACTGGGAAGCGGACTTCCTCAGCAGACACGATCTCCATCCAGGAGAGTGGGGCCTCCACCCGGAGGTGTTCACGGAAGTGACAAGTCTTTGAGGTTTACCTCAAATAGACATGAAGACATGTCTATTTAGACATGAAGCTTCGGAGGTACTGTTCCAGGTTGAGAGACCCACAGGCAGTGGCTGTGGACGTCCTGATGACTCCGTGGGTGTTCTAGTGTATGTGTTCCCTCCACTTCCACTCATCCCAAGGGTTCTCAAACTAATAAAAAGCACAAGAGTTCAGGCAATCGTCATTGTTCCGGACTGGCCAAGAAGGGCTTGGTACGTGGCTCTTCTGGAGCTATTGCTGGAAGATCCGAGGCCTCTTCCTCTTTGAGAGGACCTTCTGAAACAGGGGCCGATCACTTATCAAGATTTACCATGGCTACGTTTGACGGCATGGAGGTTGAACGGCAGATCTTAGCTCGGAAGGACATTCTGGATAAAGTTATTCCTACCCTGATACAGGCTAGGAGAGGAGTAACGTCAAAACATTACCATCGGATTTGGAAAAAGTATGTGTCTTGGTGTGAATCCAAGAAGTTTCCTACGGTGGAGTTTCAACTTGGACAGCTTCTCCTCTTTCTGCAAGCAGGTGTGGATGTGGACCTGCGCTTGGGCTCCATAAAGATCCAGCTTTCGGCCTTGTCCATTTTCTTCCAGAAACAATTGGCTGCCCTCCCTGAGGTTCAGACTTTCTTGAAAGGGGTTCTGCACATCCAGCCTCCCTTTGTCCCTCCTACAGCACCTTGGGATCATAACGTGGTGCTTGAGTTCCTGCAGTCAGATTGGTTTGAGCCTTTACAGGAGGTTGATGTCAAGTTTCTTACTTGGAACGTGGTCACGCTCTTGGCGTTGGTGTCTGCTAGACGTGTGTCAGAATTGGGGGCATTGTCCTACAGGAGACCCTACTTGGTTTTCCATGAAGATAGAGCTGAGCTCAGGACACATCAGCAATTTCTTCCAAAGGTTGTGTCAGCTTTTCATGTCAACCAACCTATTGTGGTGCCAGTGGCTACTGACTCCTCAATTCCCTCAAAGTCCTTGGATGTTGTAAGGGCTTTGAAAATATATGTGAAGAGAACTTCTCGTCACAGGAAGTCAGACGCTCTGTTTGTCCTTTATGATCCCAACAAGGTTGGGTGTCCTGCTTCAAAGCAGACAATTTCTAGCTGGGTCAGGTTTACTATCCAGCATGCTTATTCTATGGCAGGCTTGCCGTGTCCAAAATCTGTTAAGGCCCACTTTACTCGTAAAGTGGGTTCTTCCTGGGCAGTTGCCCGAAGTGTCTCGGCTTTAGAGCTTTGCCGATCAGGTACTTGGTCAGGGTCGAACACGTTTGCTAAGTTCTACAAATTCGATACTTCCTCTGAGGACCTAAAATTTGGTCAATCGGTACTGCAGCAGCCTCTGCGCTCTCCCGCCCATACTGGGAGCATTGGTACATCCCCATGGTACTAATGTGGACCCCAGCATCCTCTACGATGTAAGAGAAAATGCGATTTTAATTACCTACCAGTAAATCCTTTTTTCGTAGTCCGTAGAGGATGCTGGGCGCCCGCCCAGCGCTTCATTTTCCTGCAGTGGTTACTTGTTTCAGCACTGCCTTCTTATTTGGTTGAGTACTGCATTGTTACTTGGTTAAGTACTGTTGATCAGCCGTTGCTGAATTGTTTCTTGCTGGTTAGATGGGTTTTCTATTGTTTTTTTTTTAAATATTTGTTTATTAGGCAGATGAGATACAAACAGGAACAGGCAATAATATTGTATCAAAATATACATATAGAGTCATAAATATATGTTAAACATCCCCTTGGGGGTGATCAAGAACTGACATAGACAAAGTAATGTGAGCCTAATTTCTATCTAGACAAAACTTATACTCATCAATTTTTTAAGATATTATGAGACAGTATGAAAATGGAAAGAGCAGCAGAGGGAGAAAAAGAAGAGGGGAGAAACAGAGACACAAGATCAGAAACCAGGGGCGGGGAAGAAAAGTATGAATGGTGAGGGGTAGGGTGACTCGGTTGGCCCCGTCCAAAAGAAAAAAGCCGGAAAAAAAGCGTTATGTGAGAATGTACATTGTTTGGAGCTTGCGATAGGGCCAAGCCCCATTAATGGAAAGGGGGAAAGGTCTTAAAAAAGGACGTCCATGGTTCCCAGGTCCTAAGAAAGGCCTCTGAAGAGCCCTTCAAGATACTAGTGATATGTTCCATAGTATAGATGTGCCATATTTTCCCCACAATTTCTCCCTGAGTAGGAGCTTCTGTGGATTTCCAAGTCGATGCAATGGCACATCTAGCTGCCAGGACCATATGGGTGAACAATTTAGTCTGACATCGCGAGGCCCCAGGGATTGATACAGAGAGAAGGAAGTGCTTGGGATAAAAGGGGATGGTGATCTCCAGGATCGAACTGAAAAGAGATCCCAATTCCCTCCAGAGAGGGAGGTGTCTAGGGCATTCCCACCAAATTTGCAAGAACGTACCATCCATTGTTTTACATCTCCAACAGAGTGGAGAAGTGTCTGGAAACATCTTGGCAAGTCGGGTGGGAACATAATACCATCTATAGAAGAGCTTGTATGCATTTTCCTTCGCTCGCACACAAATAGAGCTAGATGCTAAGCTAGTGTAGATATCTGTCCACTCCTCAGAGTCAAATATTTCCCCCAGATCCGATTCCCACGCCCTTTCATGAGGCTCCTTATCTAATTGCCCTGGGGGAACCAGTGATCTATAAATAGTGGAGATAAGTCCCTTAGTCGAGTTCGTGCGCGTTGCATGAACTTCCAGAGAAGTTAACGGTCTATGATTAATCTGTGTAAGAAGCGTAGAGTGGAAGTGACGAATTTGCAGGTATTGGAAGAAGAGTGAGTGAGGCAGAGCATATTTAGATTGTAGTTCTGCAAAGGTTGGGAACACTGAGTCTGAGGTCAGATCATTTAGTAACGTGATTCCTTCCCTTTGCCAATGTGGCAAGGCAATAGGGTGACGGCCTGGTTGAAACAAAGGATTATCAAATATCGGGACCAGAGGACTAGGGGATGGTGCCAACTGGAATTTACGATTAGCCAAATCCCAGACGTCTAGGGAGTGGGATACTACCGGGTGTGATTTGACGGAGCGGGGGCGTGTCAAAGAGGGAAGCCACAATAAAGAAGAAAGATAGTTCAAATTAAGAGAGTCGGCCTCAATTGAGACCCATACCCTCTCTACTTTTGGAGTATTCCATAGAGTACATTGTGCTAGGGTGGCCGCTATATAATAGGCCTTGAAGTCTGGGACCCCTACGCCGCCCTCCGAGGTGTGTTTTTGTAGTATAACACGTTTCACTCTGGGCTTCTTTTTGGACCAGATGAATTGGGACGAGGCGTGTTGGAGGTTTTTAAAGACATAAGGCGGCACTCGAACAGGGAGAGTTTGAAACAAATAGAGGAGTCTGGGCAACAGGTTCATTTTGACGGCGTTGATACGACCGATCCAAGAGATATACTGGCTACCCCAGTTCTGAAGGTCTTTCTGAAGTCGGGCGAGCAGGTTGGGGAAATTGGCCTGAAAAAGGTGAGAGTAATTTTTGGTTATAGCAACTCCCAGGTACGTAAGTTTCTTTGCATTGCAGCGAAAATTAAACCTGTGTGTTAAATTATCTTTCATATTTTGCGGGATATAAAAGTCTAAGACCTCAGTCTTATCAGTATTAATTTTATAGCCAGAGTGTGCACCAAACTCCTCTATTTCACGAAAGAGATGGGGCAATGAATGTACAGGGTCAGAGATCGTAAGCAACACATCGTCTGCATATAATGCAATTTTGTGTTCAACAGCACCCACCTTTATCCCTCTAATGAGTGGATTGGCTCGAATCCGCACAGCAAGGGGTTCTATAGTTAGAGCGAATATCAAAGGAGAGAGTGGACAGCCTTGCCGCGTGCCATTAGCTATTCGAAAAGAAGAAGACATCACTCCATTGGCAAGTACAGCCACCCTGGGGTTGTTATATAATGCCGTCACTCCCTGAAAAAAGCGGCCCGAAATCCCCGCCTGTTGTATCGTGTGGAACATAAACGGCCATTGAATCCGATCGAATGCCTTTTCGGCGTCTAAACCCAGGACCATAGCCGGCTTCTTTTGTTTGTGTATTTCGTGTATCAGATCCACCGTTCTACGCGTGTTATCTAAGGCTTGGCGCCCAGGTATAAAACCGACTTGATCAGGATGGATCAGATAAGGGAGCAAGGGCCCCAGCCTATTAGCCAGTAATTTTGCGTAGATCTTAATGTCAACATTTAAGAGTGATATGGGCCTATAGTTAGCAACTAGCTCAGGATCTCGACCGGGTTTAGGGATCACAACTATACTTGCCAAAGAAGTCAAGACATCAAAAGAAGCACCGCGCAATATATCGTTAAAAAATTTAGAGAGAAAGGGAGTGAGTTCCGTCGCATACTTTTTATAGTATATAGGGGAAAAACCGTCCGGGCCTGGGGCAGCTGACACCTTAAGATTCTTAATGACACTTAGAATTTCTATATCCGTAAAGTCAGCGTTTAGGTCCAAGAGGTGTTGGTCAGAAACACGAGGGAGTATAATATTAGTGAAAAATTAGGAAAAAGAAGAAGTATCCCGAATGTTGTGTTGGGGTGTGGTAGTAGGGAGATTATAAAGTGTTTCATAGTAGGTTTGAAATTCCCGAACGATTGTCTCTGCGTCATATGTGACGGCCCCTGTGTGAAGAGACCTCAATTTATTGATTAAATTCGAGGCCTTTTTTTCCCGAAGCTTATTAGCTAAAACAGAGTCAGCTTTATCTGCCTTATCGTAGTATTTCTGTTGCAACCGTCGTAGAATAAAGGCCGATCTACGGGACAATATAGTGTTGAGTCTGCCTCTTAGCGTGTTTATTTGAGAAAGTAAGGTAGAGGAGGGGTGTAATTGATGTTCGAGCAATAGAGATGATATTTCAATTTCTAGAGAAGAGAATTCACTCTGGGTCTGCTTTCGACGATGAGAAGCTGCGCTAATGAGCTTACCTCGAATCGTGGCTTTATGAGCCTCCCAAACAATACTATTAGCTATCTCATCAGATACTTTGATCTCAAAGTATTCCGATATGGCAGATCTAACGTCTCGGAGAGTAGACGGATCCAATAATAGGCTATCATCCAACCTCCAGGACCCAGACCTACCACCGGAGCTACAGAGATCAAACAGGAGGATAGTTCCCGAATGGTCTGTCCACGAGATGGGCTTTATACCTGCATAAGTGACTATCGGTGCTAAGGAACTGGAGACTAGTATCATATCAATTCTGGCATATATTTGGTAAGGAGCAGAGTAATGGGTATAGTCCCTAGCCAAAGAATTTTTGAGGCGCCAGGAATCTAGCAACATCATCTTATTAATACCATCTCCTAAGACCTGTGCCGTTCGCAGTACCTCAGGGGAATGTTTAATTAGAGTGGGGGCCTTTTTATCAAGGGACGGGTCGAGCACTGCATTAAAGTCCCCACCAATAAGAATATGGCCTTGTGAGAACCGCTCAATTTGCCGAAATGTACTGCGGAAGAAGCGGCCTTAGCCAGTATTTGGAGCATACAGGTTAACTAGGGTGATCATCTCAGCTCCAATGGTGCCCAACAGCATAAGAAATCTGCCTTCCGGGTCTATCAGGGATTTAGAGAGAGTAAAGGGAACCTTATTAGAAATCAAAATTGCAACCCCCCTTTTTTTGCACGGGGCAGAAGCAAAATAGGATTGTGGAAAGCGCTTACCTCGCAATTGAGAATGAGTGCCAGTCATGTGAGTTTCCCGGAGCATCACGGTGTCAGCTTTCTCCCGCCTACAAGTATCCAGGACCATTGTACGCCGCCTAGGGAAATTGAGGGCATTGACGTTCAAAGAGAAGACCTTCAGACCCATGGGGAAGGCAAGATACGAAAAGATCTTACGTTCTCCTGAAAGAACCTTGAAAAACTGAACAGGGCCGGTCGAGTCAGGGGAAGAGAGGAGGAAGAGGGAAAGAAGGAAAGTAAGAGTAAGCCAAAACGATAGGGCCATTCATAATGACAGGAAGATACACACTAGAATAAAGAAGGGGGGAAAAGACTAGATAAACAGGTACTATAACAATATCCTCCAGAGGTGGAGGGGAGAAAATCTAGGGCCGGTAAAACACCATGGGCCCCCAAACCAGTCAAAAGACCTCCCAGAAGGGGAGGAGCAAAGGAGGTGGATCCGTGATGTACACACCATAATGTAAAATGGCTAATAACACCTAAAACAATAATTGGACCCGTGTGTCTCGAAATGTAATGGTCGGCGTATCTCTAGTCGCAACAACAAGCCTCTCCTTCATCTGGTAGTAGTGCAGGCGGGTGATAATATCTCGAGGCTGTTGGCCCGGAGGGGGGCCTGGCTCTGAGCGCCCGATGCGAGGAGAAGGTCATTATCTTTGAGACCGTGGAGAATGTGCCTGAAGAGGTCCTTGAGAAATGCAGGTATAGCCGGAGCAGAAATAGTCTCAGGGACACCCCGAATCCGCAGATTATTCCTACGCGACCAGTTCTCCAAATCCTCTTGTTTCTCCTTAAGGTCGGCAATTTCAGATCTGAGGAGGGAGAGCTCCCGCTCCACTGAGCCTTGGTATTGGCATATTTCGTCCGTTTTGGACTCCAGGGCGTCTGTTCTCGTACCAAGAGATGTCAATTCAGACTTGAAGTCGTCCCCCGCCCGCTTGAGTTCCTGTTGGAATGTCAGCTTAATACCGTCTACCAGAGTAGTAAGGACTGAGTGTATGGACGGGTCTATGTCCAGGTCTGCCGGGGAATCAGGGGGGAGATGACCCCACACGATATGTATTCTGCGGCGGCGCCTTAGATTTAGGTGTAAACATAGAAGGAGTGGCTGCAGCTGACGCCTTCCGGTTCTTGTTAGACATAATAAAAACCAATGTTGATAGTTAGAAAATACTCAATATACATGGATCGGATAAAAGAATCTAGGTGAGAGGGCCACACTATGACGTTGTTAGAGCATCCCCTGGGTGGCCGGGATGTGGGCCATCCCCCGGTGGCGTGATATCACTCTTGAAACCGGGAGGGCTTATATCACAGGGCAGGGGTGTCGGGAAGGCCAGGAGGGATGAGAGGTGAATCAGATTATCTCAGCCAGCTACCAGGTTCGAGGGGGGGAAACTGAGCCCCTGGACACAGAGAGATATCTTCTGCAGCAGAGCAGCGTACCCACCGGGAGGCAGATAGGTAGAAATAGAACCAGAATGTATATATATGTATTGACAGAAGTCCCAGGAGACCTAGAAAAGAACTAGGAACCAGTTCCCTCTGTTCCACTAGTGCAGCATTCAGGTTATGGCATCCGCAGCTCCTTGGTGGGACTAGCAAGTATTATAAGAAAGAAGATGGTGGCCGCCGCAGCTGGACTGGGGCGAGCACAGACAGCTTACCCCTCCAGGCTTCCAGGTCTGGGCCGTGCGGCAAGCCCTCTCCTCCGCCACCAGCAGGCTCTCTCAGCAAGAGGAGACCGGGGATGTCATGGACGCCGACCCGGGGACCAGCCGCACGGGCGCAGTGGCTCTCACTTCTGGCGGGGGATGCAGGTGCCGCTCGCAGGGACAAGCGCTCTCCTCTCCGGGGCTCTCCTGTTCCGTACTGCGGCGGCAGGCTGTGCAGAGCTCCGGGCACCTCAGGCAGGGCTCCGTACGGTCGCGATCCCCAGGAACCAGCACGTCCGGGCCCCACGCGATGACTTCCGGTGCGGACCTTGGGACACTCGAGACCCCGGCTTCCAACCCGGCGCAGGCCACAACCCGCACGGGCACCTAGAGTGTCCGCCTGCTCCGCAGCAGGCACCGGGCGGTCGCCAAGGGGTATGAGAGGCAGGGAGCCGAATTGTAGGGTCGTGTTGGGTAGCTTAGAGAGGAGTAATTTGCTTTAAAATGCAGGAGCTGTGAGGCCACACGTCTGGCACAGTGCACAGCTAGCCACGCCCCCCTGGGTTTTCTATTGTTATGTGTGAGCTGGTGTGAATCTCACCACTATCTGTGTATTTCCTTCTCTCAAAGTATGTCCATCTCCTCAGGCACAGTTTCAAGACTGAGTCTGGTAGGAGGGGCATAGAGGGAGGAGCTAGCCCACACTGTTAAACTCTTAAAGTGCCCATGGCTCCCAAGGGACCCGTCTATACCCCATGGTACTAATGTGGACCCCAGCATCCTCTACGGACTACGAGAAAAGGATTTACGGTATGTAATTAAAATCCTATTTTCCACGTGATACTTACACCAAGTGTCACCCTGGCACTGCACTCTCACATGTGAGCAGGGCCGTCTTTTCGTATGGGCTCAATGGGCACTTGCCCAAGGGCCCCAGGAGTATAAGGGCCCTAGTCTGATAGCTGAGGGTCCCCTCTTTCCAGGGGTACCAGATTTTTGGAAATCGGCCCTAGGGAACCGGAGATATCTGATTTCAAAGCAGTGGTCCCCATGAGAGCCTGTTAATTGGTATACCCAGACAGGTCTCTTGGGATCTTTATGACTTAGAGTTTTTCTGAGGGTATGCTCCAAAAGCTGGGACTCTACACTTTCTGTGGACACTGGCAGCTTGTCTCTACTATGCTCAGAACCACAGATATCAGCTTTCAAGCAGCTGGTCCCTGCTCCAGCTCCATAAGCCTAATATGCAGTTTTATATATTCGTCAGGGGATTGCTCTGGCTCCTGAACTCTGATCCCAGAGTCCCCAGTACCTCCTGATAGGTTGGACTCTCCAATTTTTTGTTCCATTAAAAACCAAGAAATCTTTTTCCAGGAACTTGAGATATCTGCAGTCAAGCAAGCTGCCCTCTCACCAGAAAATGATTAATATTAAGCCCACTCCACTATCGACCCCTCCCATACGTATTAAACACCCCCTACCACCCTGGAAGTCATGTACTGAGGCCCCTTCATCAGGGCCGTTTCTAGACAATTTGGCTCCCAGTGCGAGATTTCAAAATGCGCCCCCCCCCCCCCCATTGCTATAAAAAAAAATTGCGTGCCCCCCCCCCCCCATATAGCCAGAAAAAAAGCATGCGCGCGCGCTCCCGACAAGGCTGTGTGGCCTGATTAAAATGGGCGTGGTCTCATTACAGTGGGCGTGGCCTCATCTGATATCACACCCACCACAGGGGGGAAAAATAAAAATAAAAAAGTCCCCTTTTTACACATTACACCAGGCAAGTGTCCCCATATTACACAGCGCGGCAGGCAGGTGTCCCCATTTACAAAGTGCGGCAGGCAGGTGTCCCCATTTTACAAAGTGCGGCAGGCAGGTGTCCCCATTTTACACAGTACGGTAGGCAGGTGTCCCCATTTAACAAAGTGCGGCAGGCAGGTGTCCCCATTTTACACAGTACGCTGGCAGGTGTCCCCATTTTACGGCAGGTGTCCCCATTTTACACAGTACGCAGGCAGGTGTCCCCATTTTACACAGTACGCAGGCAGGTGCCCCCATTTTACACAGTGCGACAGGTGCCCCCATTTTACACAGTGCGGTAGGTATCCCCATTTTACACAGTGCGGCAGGTGTCCCCATTTTACACAGTGCGGCAGGTGCCCCCATTTTACACAGTGCGGCAGGTATCCCCATTTTACACAGTGCGGCAGGTGTCCCCATTTTACACAGTGCGGCAGGTGTCCCCATTTTACACAGTGCGGCAGGTATCCCCATTTTACACAGTGCGGCAGGTGTCAAGTGGGAGGAGGGAGGGAGGGAGAGAGAGAGAGAGAGAGAGAATACTTACAACTTGCCGCTCTTCGGGTCCCGTGCGCCGGCCGCCTCCTCCGTCGATGGTTATCTCCAGTCCTCTCCTCCCTCTCTCTTCCCCCCGAGTGCTCCTGCTCGGGGGGCGGGGCTTCGCGTCATTCCGCGAAGCCCCGCCCCCCGAGCAGGAGCGCTCGGGGGGAGAGAGAGGGAGGAGAGGAGTAGTCACAAAGTGCCGCGGCGGGCGCCCCGTGCGGTTGCACGGCTCGCCCGCCGCTAGAAACGGCACTGCCCTTCATTCAGTCCAATGCCCCCTTCTACAGTTTAGTGTTCTCCCTCCAGCCCCATATGTGCAGTAAAAGAGTGATTAGCCGAAATTACTGCTCCAAGTCCTACATGCTGAGTGGAAGATAGAACACCCCCTACCACCCATGGAACATCAAAGTTGCCACTGATAGCACCCCCCACCCTTACTGCTGGAGGAAGGGTAGGGGCCCCAGTGCATTGCTGTGCCCAGGGGCCCACACTGCTCTTAAGACGGCCCTGCATGTGAGTGCGTTAGACATGAGTCAGCAGCAATGGTGGCTGCCCCTTCACTCTCCTGCAGTCCTCCCCTCCCCTTTGGCTGCTGCTAGCCTGTCGCATATATAGGAAGCTCCACCCCCTAAGCAACACGAGGGGCTGCTGCTGCTGCATGGAGCTGGCTAAGACATGCTTTTTATTGTAGGAGAAAGGATTACGGCAGGTGAAACAAAGGGCAGATATGGGTGTGATCATGGAGGGGGGGTAATGATCTCTGGTGTGTGTGTGTGTTCAATCGATGGGGAAGGAAGGGGGGTACCAGGAGCAGCAGCAGTAGGATCAAACAGGAAATTAGAGCAGCCTGGCAATAGTGCTTCTGTCAGTGATACTCCTTGACCTTCTCCATTGCTCCAACTTCACCTCTGCCGCTGATTTCGGGCTGACGCGCAGCAGCCTAGCAGTGATGCACCTGTCAGAGATGCCTCTGATCATCTCCCCTGACTCCTGCTTTACCACTGCTGCTAATCCAAGGCTGACAAGAGGCAGCAGCCCAGCAGTGATGTCTCTAGTCTTCCCCCATCCTCTGCTTCACCATTGCTGCTGATCATAGTCTAACAGGGGCAGCAGCCTGGCAGTGTCCCCCCCCCCCCCAGCTTCCACTTCACCACTGTCAATGGTACCTGCAGGGCCAGCTCTACCATTAGGCAGCATTAGTTGGCTACCTAGGGGTGCTGGCAACTGAAGGGCACCACTGATTTCATGTAGCAAAAAACTGAAAGATGTCACTGCTTGCAACCTTCTCCTTTTACACTGCACTGCTGCGGGTCTAATCAGGTGCAGCTGCCACGGTTAGGTTTTACCGTACAGTGCCCCAGCGCTTCCTATGTGCTGACACATGTAACATCAAGTCATGTTAGGGCACATATGAGGTAGATGTAACTATGCTCCTGAGGGGCAGGTTAGGGGGCACTGGGCTGAAGCTTTCTCTAGTGTGCAGGGAGACCTTGCACTAGCTCTAGGTCTCTGGATGACAGGAGCAGCCCAGTAGTAATATACACCAGGATGGTAAAAAAGTAGGCAGTCAGTGTCCTACTTATCTTTCCGCTGGGAAAAATGTCCCCCTCCACTAGAATGATAAGTTGAGAAAAATCATGTTTGATTTTCCTAGGTACAGATGTGTTCCAATGGGCGTAACTTTGGAAGGCAACAGAGTCAGCTGTCGCCAAGCTCCTGCTGAGTAGGTGGGCACCTCTCCTACCGTTCTATCTAGGCAGAGGGAGATTAGGGAGGTAATTAGGGATTGGTGCAGGAAAGAGGGGTTTGTGTTCCTGGAACACTGGGCGGACTTCTCAGTCAGGCGCCATCTCTTTTGTTGTGACGAATTGCACCTGACTGAGGAGGGGGCAGCGGTGCTGGGGGGAAGGATGGTTAGAAGGTTGGAGGAGATTTTAAACTAGGAGCCTGGGGGGAGGGTTTAGCTAGAAACTACGGGTCATGCAGTGAGAATAGTGGGGAATATATATATATATTATTCATGGAGGGGGGGGCCACCAATATTTATCTTGCAACTGGGACAAACTTATGCCACTAATGTGTCCTAATGGATAGTTGATGCCTATAGCAGCATAGTGCAGCGGTTGGGAGCAAATGAAATGAATGATTATCATTTGCTCAGCGGTTGGGAGCAAATTAACGATTATCGTTTCCTCCTACACACTGTCCAACTATCATTCCAACCAGTCGGCTGGTTGGAATGATATCTTTCTGATGTACTGTATGGCCAGCATTACAACGTAAATGTAGCTCAGAGGATTGTACGCAAACCAATTATCAAAGATAATACGAGTCTTCAAAGCATATAATGTATCTCATATTATCTGGCAATGTATGTTTAAATACTAGAAATGTATTGTCTCAATCTGGGGAAATTAACTTGGTAAAGGGGTGCAGTGGTGCAGTGTCTAGGGGCTTACTCAGGGTCCACTTTACCGGCAGCATAAATTAAACAAAACAGCAAACAGCCAAGCCCCTGTGCAGGGCACTAACTCAGTTCTTCTCCCCTCACTATGGGCCTAATTATGACCTGATCGCTGTTGTGCAAATTCACACAACGGCCGATTATCAAATGACTGCGCATGAGTATGCACTGTAATGTGCATGCGCAAGGCCAAAAAGCGACAGAATGGTGTGAAAATTTAAATCACACGGCGTATGAAAAGTTATTGACAGGAAGCAGATGTTTGGGGATGGTAACTGGACGTTTTTTGTCTGGAAAAACTGTTGAAGTCAAAAATATTACATAGAGAGAACATCCAAACTCCAAACAGATGAGTCGCTATGCTTGCGAATACGTGCAGCGAGCACAGCAATATATGGTAACATACACATTTACACAGACATGCTACAAACATATATTCAACACATATTTCATACAGCACATAAATTAAATATATCAAGCACTAGACATTATAAGGTTTTAAATTATATAATGGAGTATAAGTCATGTATGTGTATTGTTGGAGTGGAGCAAGATAAACATGTTGTGCTTGGTGTCAAAGTAATCAGATTAATGAGTGGATTCATTTGATGCCTGTGGTTAAGTTGTAGCTCATTGCAACAATTAGTTATGATTGAATGTATGAATATGAAGCCACAATTCAACTGAGAACAAAGGACATTCCATTTAAAGCATGTGGACAGGAAACCAGAGGCCAGCCCCTATGATGTCTTCAAGGCTTGCATATGAACTGACCAATGACTCATCATGAATGAGAAAGTTCCCTCCCCTGGACCAATAACAGAAGACCTATACTCCCCCAACATACAGTGTATGGCTGATCCCAGTCACAAGAAGTCCTGTTTTTCCTGGGTGCTGTTCGAGATGCAGTCTGCAAAGTTACTTTTTGTTTTTGCTGAGAGAGAGAGATATGTAGCGATGAGCATATGAGCAAATATGGTGATGTATTTCTGGCTGTAATGAATTAGTTTGTAATAACTGCTTCCTGTGTAAATTGTAACCATGTAACTATATATATATACTGTACATGTGATATATTGTATACATATACTTTTAATATCAAATATATACATCAATGAGCGTTGGAACTCAGAAATGTGTGCGTGTGGAACTCAGAAATGTGTGCGTGTACTTGTTTTCTCTTAAGGGATGTAGTGTTTGCAACATACAGCGCACTTTTATCGTATATGGTAATAAGATGCACCTGGCATCAACAACATATATTAGCGCTGGCATTTTACATATTCATTAGAAATTAAATAGACTCTATCAGATGGGGGCTCGCAACCAGGATATCACGTTCTTAATGATGCACTGTACAAATGCGGCTGTGGTCTACCAGCTAACGATGGACGCATCGCGACATGCTGCTGAATCACTTGCTGTTTTTTTTTTTTGTGTTATCAGTAAGGCGCTGATATGAAATTCAAAGGACAATGTGTTTCTCACAATATTTAAAATGCTACAGCGTATTTTTATTGTTGCAAAACAAAGTTCAAATAAGTCATATTGTGTTTGATTCAGATTGGATTGTCTATCTGTTAAGTAAATTTAAATGAGCATTTAAAAGTTGGTGCATAGGTATAATATAGCTGTGTTAGCATGCTGAGGCCAATTCGCATACTTTTAAACCCAGGCCTAAAGTAACTTTTGGTGCTTGTATAGATTGTGAATTCTTTCTGACAAAGGGCTAGACACATGGTGTACTCCATTTTGGGCTAGCCACATGGCCTGTCCCCCAACTTGTTCAAGCACATGGATGGAAATGAGGGGGAGGAGCAGTGACCATTTTAGGAAGGTCACCCTATCCACTTAGCTAAAAAGCTGACAGTCTGGTTAAAACAATCAGTTTCCTTTGTCACAAAGAAACAACATATATGTACAAATCCAACACCATTTATAAGCTACCAATGAATTTAACAAACCCATGCCATAGACAATTACAAATAGTTTCAATTGGGCCTAGTGAGAGTTAATGGTGAGATAAATGAATACTTGATGTAAGGGAATTACACACAGAAAAAAAAGGTATTTTTCTTTTTCTTTCCAGGATTTGGTAACTCTCAGTTTGCTAGGGTAGGATAGCCATTGAAATATTAATTAACTTGTTTAACTACTAGTAGAGCAAGGCAAATATCTTTGATATGCAAATTATTGAGGCTCTGAGAGAAACAACAGTCATTCAGTGTGTTTACGAATACATATGAAGGGGTGAAGGGTCTCATAGGAGTGTAGTAAATGGTGTATATATATATTATATTATTATATAATATGGATATTTATATCAGTGTATGTTCTGCAAGATAGCTATCCAATCTGAATCATAGCATTTAAATTATAGTCAATAGTCATTATAGATCTGCAAACAATTGGATACATTTATTTGCTATATATATTTGAATTAGTGTGTTAAGGGAGTAATTATAAAAAACACGAAACGCAGTCCCGGCCTAAACATTTAGGTACACACTTAAAAGAGGATTACCTGTGTGGGTGACTTCCGGTGAGTGTAAGGAACAATTGTGTGTTGTGTTAGTGAGTAGTAGTATTTTGTTGCTCACATTTATAGTGATATAGTGTGGTTTATCGAGTTGCGAACGCACGTTGTACATGTGGTACAGTACATAAGGTGAGCGTACAGGAGCGTGCACATGGCGCAGGGACACGCATGGTCACGTGTTTACGCAAGGTTGCGTGAAGTAGTTGCAAGTGCAAGTTATAACCGCACAATAGCAGTTCAATTTAAGGCAGGGTAAAAGATATAGTTATACAATAGCAAATAACTATCCGATTTAAAAAGCAGATTATTATAATCTTTTGTTTAAAGTGTACTACTTCTGGGATAGGCTACCAATCAAAGGGAGTGATATTTTTCTGTACAGAAAAACATTGTGTATTTGTGTGGGCTGAAAGTAGGAGTGGATGTATTGTACCTCGAAAAACCGGATCCCATGGACAAAACGCATGAACTAGAAGGGCCTCAGCTGCAAGAAAGGGTCGCAACCTAGCACATTTAATAAAGTTTGGCACATACTAAAATGTGTTGGAGGAGCGTAAAAGTTTGTGATTTGTGAAGTGTTTTAGTGTTACGCCTCGGCTGAGTGTGCGTCTTAAAATCGACTCCCGTGATCGTAGGGCATATAGATAACTAGTATCTTTAGGCCGTGCGATTGGACTGCACATCTGTGTGTTGTACGCAGTGCAACATAATACCATTTGCGTTATTTTGCGCAGGTGTGTCATATGCGCTTTGTAGAGCATACGCAGACGTGATTGTATAAACAAGGGTTTTTTCACTGATTTTCTTCAGGAAATCTCCCTGGTGGACATTCACTGGAAAGGGTGATCGATAGCATGTTTCTCATCCTATAAAAATTCCAGTGGAAATATACCGAAAAGGAATTTTTTGCTGGCCCTCTCAGGAAAATATTCCAACAGAACCTCCACCAAAAGAAATTACGGTGCTGAAGGGTTTGATAGCAGTCCGAAGGTTGGGTACATCGCGATCCCACTATTTACAGTGGGTCGTAGTACAGGCCAGCAGGGAATGGGGTGAGTGAAAGCACTCAGTAAGAACTTTCACCGTCTGCTTGCATTGTTCATTTGGTGTTTGTGCAAAAAAGGTCCACAATGGGAGCCAACTGCACAAGCAAGAGGCGTTCAGCAGCCAGGGTTCAGGCTGAAGAAGAAGTAGGGCCTAAAGGTTCTGCAAGGTTAGTAATGTGTTGTAAGTACGGTCCGCACGTAGAGGCTTTTTGTGATGAATGGAGATGTATGACGGCGGGGGATAAGGCATCATTTCCTAGAGTTGGTGAGTTTGATCCTGAGGTATTGCAGGTAGTATGTCTAACCAAAGTCATATAAGACAAGAACGAAAATATAATAACTGTTTGAACTTGTAGCAACAATAAATAAGTAGAAAAAAAAGAGAAAGCAGGTACACCGCCATATGTAGATGTGGAAGCAGTTACAGCCAGCATACAAACTATAGAAAATAATAAAAATTAAAATATGAATGTAACCTATATATGTACTAATGAATGTCAAAGTTTTATTTAGGAGGAGAAGGCAACCTGACTGGTTTCAGCCATTTCTCATGCACTCAGAGGAGTATCCAACCGGTAAAAGAGGAGCAGTAGCCTGCAGGGGAAGTAGCTGAGACCAGTGGAACTGGTAAGTATGGAGTAATTCGAGTACATATATAGTAAAACCCAAAAATAAAATAAAAATCGAGTAAGTAACGTCATAAATGGAGTATATCCTGTCCGCACATTAGTATTTGCTAGTAGGAAAGCGGACAGAGATAGGGTAATCCCTGGGTATTTCTTTTAGTTACCATATTAGAAGTATTCATTTGTAGTAATGCTCCTAGTCAAGATGAGCTCAGAAATGTTTGTTGGACCATGTACAGACCCTTAATACAGGATGAGAAGGATTGAATGAATACTTCGCATGACCTAGAAGCTTGTTGATTTTTTTTCTTTTGCAGTACTAGAAAATTCTCAATCTGGATAAGATCACTGGTGAACATTAATTCAGCAAATGGGAGGAACGAGAGAAGTGCAACATTACCTTTTGACAAAACCTACTGAAGTTATGATTGGGCCTCTATAATGCTAAACCCTTTCCCTTTTCCCCTAGCAGCAGTGGCCCCTGACTAACTTAATCGACAGAGATTTTGTTAAATGTGAAATACATATATTGTAGTCCCGCTCAGGAAGTACAAGGTATGTTAGACACCCTCAAAGACTAATGCTGCATTCCACTGTTCTAGATTCATGTCCATCACAGGTAGAGGAAATTTTCTCACAAGATACCGGGTTCCCTATGAACTTAGGATGGACAGGACACTGGATTGATGGTTGAGGTAGTCCCAGTAATGACACAGTAAGCAGAAGCTTTAAGGGGGGGTAGACCAAGTAGTTAATCAATTCCCCGTAGTGCCCAATTCAGTTGTCATTTTACTAAAATCCCCTCCACCTCTACAAACTTATCTGTCGCCAACCTCTATTCTGTTTTTCTTCACAATTTCCTCTTCATCTTTTGTGTTCACACAGGGTTGTACAATACATGGACACAATTCTCCCAAGATTTTGAATAACAGCCTGAGTATTGTCTCCCAAGCCCTGTATGACTGTTTACAGTCCTTTCAGCCTAAGAGTGGGTCGGTGCTGATACAATATGTTGATGACTTGTTGTTGTGCACCGATTCATTTGAGTTGTCCCTGGCAGATACGAAGCAGTTTCTGTTTCGTCTCTTCCAAACAGGACACCAGGTATCAAGGGATAAACTACAGTTGTGTAGGACAAGGGTCAAATACCTGGGACGTAGTAATGGTACATGATTTGACAGTTCATACACCACATGCCGTATTGGTCCTTCAAAGTTCTGCCCGAACCCGGTATGTCTCATCAGCATGATGGCACCAGTATATTACTGCAGTGTGCCTTGTCATGCACAAAGGGTGGAGGAAGGATGAGAATACTGGTGAAGGGAAATTTTGTATAGACACTGATATGCATGATGGTATGGAATATCTGAATCAGACCTTTACTACGAGGCCAGACATAAGTGACAGCCCGTTGGTGAACTCAGACCTGATATTTTCCTTTTCCTTTTTCTCCTCTAGAGATGTTTTTTTTTTTTTTAGTTATGCTCATGATACTCTACATTTACAAACACACAACAATTAAATTAAGATGCAAATGTGTGTTTCCCACAGGAAAAGGAGGTCTGGAAGTCGAAGGGGTATGGTTAGGAGTCCTCAGGACTCTGGAGAGATGGACAAGGTAAGACAGTGGCCCCCAGGATGTATCTCTGAGGCCTAGCTGAGGCAGCACATGGTTTGACTCACCTAGGGTAAGGAAGGTATGTGCAAATTGTAAGAGCATACTGGCGTGTACCAGGGTTCTCTTTTTAGGCAAGCAGGAAAGCAATGACCTGTCTTACTTGCATGAGGAAGAACATTTGGTAAGGTAATACTAACAGAGCCATCCCATATCCCTCCTGCAGACAGACCTTTTCAGGCAATACAAATCGACTTCGTACAGTTAACACCCTTTAGGAATTATTGTTATGTATTGGTGTGCACTGATGTTTTCTCAAACTGGGTAGAGGTATTTCCTGCCTCCACAAGTACTACTGTGTTTACCGCAAAGAAAATAGTGCAGAAATTTGTGTGTAGATATGGTACCCCAAGGAGTAGGAGCAAAGTGATACTGTAGCTTGAAACTGGACTATTGTGGTCATAGACACTGCCACTAGTATTATGTAGCATTGAAACCACTCCCAGATCCTCACTTAACGAATCACCCTCTTCGAAATTTTTGTTTTGTTTTTGTTTTTGTTTTTTGGAAGACAACCTCATGTCATGATTGATCCGCACAATGATCAGAAATACATCAATGAGGTGACAGTACCTTATTGAGATGAGCCAGCATTTGAGAACTTGACAAAAGAACTTGAAACTGTTTATTCCTGGTATGCTAAATACTAACTGTCTTAGTAGAGTGAGCACCATGGTCCGTCAAACTCAAAAGGACAGGTGGCAACGCCCCTAAATATGCAAATTACGCCCCTAACCACACCCCCGACACGCCCACTGTTCGTCCCCTTCTGATGTTGTTTTTATATAAAATAAGCTTACAACTGAGTTATAAGCAGTGTTTAATCATTGAAAAGCCTCCTGTGTATTAACTCTTAGATGTTGCATCAGTGTATATGATTTCCAATTGATTTGTGTGTTGTTAACGCTTAGTTGCAACAGTAAATGTTATTTCCAATTGATTTATAAAATAAGCACGCAAGCTATGAATGCTGTTTATTGGATTCAAGTGAGATATCTATAAAAGTGTATGCTACTATGCCTGCGGACAAAAGAAGTGTCGTGTTACGAGGGTCAGCTAACCGAAAAAAGCATATGAAGAATACGTATTACACCGCATTAAACCCAGGGAATTATAGCGGCGTAGATAAGTTTTATGCAC
This sequence comes from Pseudophryne corroboree, assembly GCF_028390025.1. Lineage (NCBI taxonomy): Eukaryota > Metazoa > Chordata > Amphibia > Anura > Myobatrachidae > Pseudophryne > Pseudophryne corroboree. Next base: position 216,673,411 of record NC_086445.1, read on the forward strand.
CGAATAAAGATGTGTTTAAAAATGGCGATTATAAAGAATGGCATCAAAAACAAGATGCGTACACATTACATAAACCCGTCAGGAAAAACTGTAAAAGGAACATGATCTGCGTATCGAATATAAATCATCAATGGCAATGTGACTTGGTTTCGCTCATAGATCTTGCGAAGTACAACGATGGATTTCAGTACATACTAACCATCATCGATATTTTCAGTAAGAGATCGTGGGCTGAAAGCCTAATGACCAAGAACGCTACATCCGTCGCTAATGCTTTTGAAAAAATATTTCAGCAGGGCTGCGTACCAAAGAAGCTACAAACCGACTGCGGTAAAGAGTTTCTAAACAAAACCTTAAAAAAGTGTTAGAAAAATACGATATACATCATTTTACGACTAATAACAACGTAAAGGCGGCTGTCATAGAACGCTTTAATAGAACTTTAAAAATATGGATGTGGCGCTATTTCACAGCGCAGAATACTTACTGATATATAGATGTTTTACAGGACTTTATATACAGCTATAATAATACGTACCACAAAACGATTAAGTGTGCACTGTGTGAAGTGAAGCCCTCTAACGCTTTGAGGATTTTCAAGACGGTGTACGGCGATTACTTTAAAGCTAGTAAACAAGCGCCATGTTTATCCGTCGGCGAACATGTGCGCATATCCAAATATAAGGATATATTTCAGAAAGGTTACGAAGAGAATTATTCTGAGGAAATATTTGTCATACAGAGTGTGAACACTAAAGGTCTTAAGCCGCTTTATAAGTTGACAGATCTGTACGGTGAAGTTATAACAGGTAGTTTTTACCCCGAAGAATTTCAAAGCATACCCAAAAACTATAAAAGAATTTACAAAGTGGAAAAGATTTAAAAAAATAAGACGGTCAGAGGTTACATGTACCATATAATTAAACTTATTATTGTCACAAATACAGGCTGCTTATACCATACAACAGTAGGGGGAACAAGCAATCTATACTGGATTTGATTATTATATATCGTGACAAGAGGATAATATCTGTACCTCTAATACATATATGCTCAACCTCTAAAACCACACATAATGATAATAATTAAATAAAGCAATGAAGCTCCCACTTCTCTAGTAAAGAGTAATAGGGCATTTGAGGCCCCTCGTATTAGTTAAGCATAAGTCATATCGGCACAAATGTACACACAATGATACATATACACAAATATCACAATACACACATAATAATACCAAAATAACGACACACAAAATAGGAGATCGCAAAATGTGGAAAAGGCAACCAACAGCCCATACACTTTCCAAATTCTATATTCAATATATAATCAGCAAATTTGGTCACAGATCCACCCATCTATCTTACAAAAATGGTGAAACAGATAATTCCTCATTTAGCTCTTCAGCGGCTATGGATTTCAATCGATATATCCAACGGCTCTCCTGTTTCAACAACAAATTATTGCGATCTTCTTAACGGTGGCACATGATCCAAAAGCATGAATTTAAAATCCCTAATGGTGTGTCCACTGTTAACAAAGTGTCTTGCAACAGGTGGAGTACGTGGTTCTAATAGCTGTGCAGCTTTCTTAATTGATGAACGATGCATAGAGATCCTCTCTTTGACCATGCGTATGGTCTTGCCCACATACAATTTCTTGTATGGGCATTGTGGCATACATAAGTGACATAACGAGTCTCGCAAGTCATTCTATATTGCAAAGGGTAATTGTCGCCCAATGTGGGGTGTGTAAACTCCTTCCCGGTAAGCATAAATTTGCAGTTAGCACAATCGCCACACTTAAATGCCCCTGCTTGCAAGCTGAACCAACCAGTATTTGACACCACCATTGGGCTAATATCGGAATATGACACCCGTTCCTTTAGATTCCTACTCCTCTTATAACTGAAGAGCAGAGTATTCATGCAAAACTCTTGTAGTATCAGATCTGTTTGTATGATATAAGACATACAGGTTTTTGGCTCACACTTCCAGTAGCGCTCTACATGTACAGTGAGGTTTATTATACCAAATAAAGTCTTCATACAGTTCTGGATTGTGGTCCTAATGTCCTCTGACGATGATGTATTTTTGTGTGTCTCCGTGCCTCTAAATGTATAAAAAAGAGAGAAAACCAGAAAAAAAGTCTCAGTTCATGATGTACAATGAATAAGCAGCAAATGTGGTTGTTTTGAGGTGGTCCTAATCCTCACCCCGTATGGGTGGTGATCACTTTGTGAGGAGCAATTCTATGGGTTCACCTTCATGGTAAAAACTGAGTGTGTGCTCACACTATTCTTACTATTCTCCGCAACACAGTGCTCTGCAATGCAGTGCTCCGCAACACAGTGTTCTGCAACGCAGTGCTCCGCAACACAGTACTCCGCAATACAGAGCTGGGGCATCCTGCAGGAGAGAGGCACAGGGACAAAGTGACACAGTGCTCCACAATGCAGTGTTCAGCAACACAGTGCTCCACAATGCAGTGCTCTGCGATGCTGTGTTCCGCAACGCAGTACTCCGAAATATAGTGCTGGGGCATTCTGCAGGAGAGAGACACAGGGACAGAGTGACACAGTGCTCCGCAATGCAGTACTCTGCAACGCAGTGTTCCACAATGCAGTGTTCCGCAACGCAGTGCTCCATAATACAGTGATCCACTATACAGTGCTCTGCAATATGGTGCTCTGCAATCCAGTGCTCTGCAATCCAGTGCTCCGCAATGCAGTGCTCTGCAATGCAGTGCTATGCAATACAGTGCTATGCAATACAGTGCTATGCAATACAGTGCTCCACAATGCAGGGCTCTGCAATGCAGTGCTCCGCAATGCAGTGTTCAGCAATACAGCGCTCCTCAACATGGTGCTCTGCGATGCAGTGCTCCCCAATGCAACACAGTGCTCCACAACGCAGTGCTCCACAACGCAGTGCTCCACAATACAGTGCTTCCCAATACAGTGCTTCCCAATACAGTGCTTCCCAATACAGTGCTTCCCAATACAGTGCTCTGCAACGTAGTGCTCCGCAATATGGTGCACTGCAATCTGGTGCTCCGCAACACAGTGCTATGCAATAGAGTGCTCTTCAATACAATGATCTGCAATATAGTGCTCCGGAGTACAGTGCTCCACAATGCAGTGCTCCGCAATACAGTGCTCTGCAATGCAGTGCTCTGTAATACAGTGCTCCTCAAATTAGTGCTCTACAGTACAGTGCTTTGCAACACATTGCTCCGCAATGCAGCGCTGGGGCATCCTGCAGGAGAGACACAGGGACAGAGTGACACAGTGCTCTGCAATACAGTGCTCCTGAACGCAGTGCTGCGCAATGCATTGCTCCGCAAAGCAGTGCTCTGCAATGCAGTGCTCCGCAAAGCAGTGCTCTGCAATGCAGTGCTCCGCAATACAGTGCTTTGCAACACAGTGCTCCACAATACAGTGCTCCACAATTCAGTCCTCCTCAATACAGAGCTGGGGCATCCTGTAGGTGAGAGACACAGGTAAAGAGTGCCTCAGTGCTCCGCAATGCAGTGCTCCGCAGAACAGTGCTCCGCAATGCAGTGCTCCTCAACAAGGTGCTCTGCAATGCAGTGCTCCGCAGTACAGTGCTCTGCAATGCAGTGATCAGCAACACAGTGCTCCACAACATGGTGCTCCACAATGCAGTTCTATGCAAAGCAGTGCTCTGTGATGCAGTGCTCTACAGGACAGTGCTTTGTAACACAGTGCAGTACCCCGCAACACAGTAATCAACCACACAGTGCTCTGCAATATGGTGCTCTGCATTCTGGTGCTCCACAATGCAGTGTTCAGCAACACAGTGCTCCTCAACTCGGTGCTCCACAATGCAGTGCTCTGCAATGTAGTGCTCTGCAATACAGTGCTCTGCAATTCATTGCTCCACAATACGGTGCTCTGCAACGCAGTACTCTGCAATACAGCACTGGGGCATTCTGCAGTAGAGAGACACAGGAACAGAGTGACACAGTGCTCTGCAATGCAGTGTTCTGCAGTACAGTGCTCCGCAATGCAGTGTTCAGCAACGCAGTGCTCAACATGGTGTTCTGCAATGCAGTGCTCCATAACACTGTGCTCTGCTATACAGTGCTCCGCAATGTAGTGCTCTGCAATATGGTGCTCTGCAATATGGTGCTCCGCAATGCAGTGCTAAGCAATACAGTGCTACTTAATACAGTGCTCTGCAGTACAGTGCTCCGCAATGCAGTGCTCCACAGTACAGTGCTTTGCAACACATTGCTCCGCAACGCAGTACCCCAAAACACAGTGCTCCACAATGCAGTGTTCCACAATTCAGTGCTCCGCAATGCAGTGCTCTGCAATACAATGCTCCACAATGCAGTGCTCCGCAACATAGTGCTCCACAATGGGCTTTGCAATGTGCTCTGCAATACAGTGCTCCACAACGCATTGCTCCATAATGCATTGCTCCGCAATGCAGTGCTCTGCAACGTAGTGCTCCGCAATGCAGTGCTTTGCAATACAGTGCTTTGCAATGAAGTGCTTTGCAATACAGTGCTTTGCAACCCAGTGCTCCGCAATGGAGTGTTCCACAATACAGTGCTCCACAATGCAGTGCTCCGCAATACAGTGCTCCGCAATGCAGTGTTCCACAATACAGTGCTCCACAATGCAGTGCTCCACAATGCAGTGCTCTGCAATGCAGTGTTCCGCAATACAGTGCTCCACAATGCAGTGCTCCGCAATACAGTGTTTCACAACGCAGTTCTCCACAATACAGTGCCCACCAAGGCAGTGCTCCGCAATACAGTGTTGGGGCTTCCTGCAGGAGAGAGACACAGGGACAGTGTGACACAGTGCTCCACAATACAGTGCTCCACAATGCAGTGCTCTGCAATACAGTGCTCCGCAATGCAGTGATCCGCAACGTAGTGCTCCACAATGGGATTTGCACTGGATTCTGCAGTACAGTGCTCCGCAATGCATTGTGCCACAACGCAGTGCTCCGCAATACAGTGCTTTGCAACACATTGCTCCTTAACACGGTGCTCTGCAATACAGTGCTCCATAACACAGTGCTCTGCTATACAGTGCTCTGCAATGCAGTGCTCCGCAACACAGTGCTCTGCAATGCAGTGCTCCACAATGCAGTGCTCTGCAACGCAGTGCTCTGCAATACAGTGCTCTGCAGGACAGTGATTTGTAACACAGTGCTCCTCAACACGGTGCTCAGCAATGCAGTGCTCCACAATGCAGTGCCCCGCAACAAAGTAATCCACCACGCAGTGCTCTGCAATACGGTGCTCTGCATTCTGGTGCTCTGCAATGCAGTGTTCAGCAACACAGTGCTCCTCAATGCAGTGCTCTGAAATGTAGTGCTCCGCAATACAGTGCTGTGCAATGCAGTGCTCCGCGATATGGTGCTCTGCAATGCAGTGTACTGCAATACAGCACTGGGCATCTGCAGGAGAGAGGCACAGGACCAGAGGGACACAGTGCTCTGCAATGCAGTGCTCCGCAGTACAGTGCTCCGCAATGCACTGTTCAGCAACACAGTGCTCCTCAACACTGTGCTCTGCAATGCAGTGTTCCGCAATACAATGCTCTGCAGAACAGTGCTTTGCCACACAGTGCTCCGCAGTACAGAGCTCCGCAATATGGTGCTCTGCAATACAGTGCTCCATAACACAGTGCTCTGCTATACAGTGCTCCGCAATGCAGTGCTCTGCAATATGGTGCTCTGCAATCCGGTGCTCCACAATGCAGTGACGAGCAATACAGTGCTACTTTATACAGTGCTCTGCAGTACAGTGCTCCGCAATGCAGTGCTCCACAGTACAGTGCTCCACGATGCAGTGTTCAGCAACACAGTGCTCCTCAACACTGTGCTCTGCAGTGCAGTGTTCCGCAATACAATGCTCTGCAGAACAGTGCTTTGCCACACAGTGCTCCGCAGTACAGAGCTCCGCAATACAGTGCTTTGCAATGCAGGGCTCTGCAATACAGTGCTCCTCAAATTAGTGCTCTACAGTACAGTGCTTTGCAACACATTGCTCAACAATGCAGTGCTCCACAATACAGCACTGGGGCATCCTGCAGGAGAGAGACAAAGCGACAAAGTGACACAGTGCTGTGCAATACAGTGCTCCGCAACATAGTGCTCCACAATGAGCTTTGCAATGTGCTATGCAGTACAGTGCTCCACAACGCATTGCTCCACAACGCATTGCTCCACAATGCAGTGCTCGGCAATATAGTGTTCTGCAATGCAGTGCTTTGCAATACAGTGCTTTGCAACACAGTGCTCCGCAATGCAGTGCTTTGCAATACAGTGCTTTGCAATGCAGTGTTCCACAATACAGTGCTCCACAACGCAGTGCTCCGCAACACAGTGTTTCACAATGCAGTTCTCCACAATACAGTGCTCCGCAAGGCAGTGCTTCGCAATACAGTGATGGGGCTTCCTGCAGGAGAGAGACACAGGGACAGTGTGACACAGTGCTCCACAATACAGTGCTCCGCAATGCAGTGCTCTGCAATACAGTGCTCCGCAATGCAGTGATCCACAATATAGTGCTCCACAATGGGCTTTGCAATGGTTTCTGCAGTACAGTGCACCGCAACGCATTGTTCCACAATGCAGTGCTCTGCAATACAGTGCTTTGCAACACAGTGCTCTGCAATGTGGTGCTCCACAACGCAGTGCTCTGCAATACAGTGCTCTGCAGGACAGTGCTTTGTAACACAGTGCTCCTCAACACGGTGCTACACAATGTAGTGCCCCGCAACAAAGTAATCCACCACGCAGTGCTCTGCAATATGGTGCTCTGCATTGTGGTGCTCCGCAATGCAGTGTTCAGCAACACAGTGCTCCTCAACTCGGTACTCCACAATGTAGTGCTCCGCAATACGGAGCTCTGCAATGCAGTGCTCTGCAATACAGCACTGGGGCATCCTGTAGGAGAGAGACACAGGAACAGAGTGACACAGTGCTCCACAATACAGTGCTCCGCAACACAGTGCTCCGCAACGCAGTACTCTGCAATACAGAGCTGGGGTAACCTGTAGAAGAGAGACACATGGACAGAGTGACAAAGTGCTCCACAATACAGTGCTCTGCAATGCAGTGCTCCACAATGTAGTGCTCCACAATGTAGTGCTCCACAATGGGCTTTGCAATGAGCTCTGCAGTACAGTGTTCCTCAAAATATTGCTCCACAATGCATTGCTCTGCAATGCAGTGCTCTGCAACGTAGTGCTCCACAATACAGTGCTCCGCAATGCAGTGCGCCACAATGCAGTGCTAAACAGCACAGTGATCCGCAATTCAGTGCTCTGCAATGCAGTGCTCCACAATACAGTGCTCCGCAATGCAGTACTCCGCAATATTGTTCTGGAGCATCTTGCAGGAGAGAGACACAGGGCTCTATAACACAGTGCTCCACTATACAGTGCTCCGCAATGCAGTACTCTGCAATCCGGTGCTCCGCAATGCAGTGCCCTGCAACACAGTGCTACTTAATACAGTGCTCTGCAACACAGTGCTCCGCAACGCAGTACTCTGCAGTGCAGTGCTCCGCAATGCAGTGTTCAGCAACAAAGTGCTCATCAACACAGTGCTCCACAATGCAGTGCTCCGCAAAACAGTGCTCTACAGAACACTGCTCCGCAATACAGTGCTCCTTAAATTAGTGCTCTACAGTACAGTGCTTTGCAACACATTGCTCCACAACGCAGTACCCCGAAACACAGTGCTCCACAATGCAGTGCTCCACAATGCAGTGCTCCACAATACAGCACTGGGGCATCCTGCAGGAGAGAGACACAGTGCTCCGCAATACAGTGCTCCACAATGCAATGCTTTGCAATACAGTGCTCCGCAATGCAGTGCTCCGCAAGGTAGTGCTCCACAATGGGCTTTGCAATGTGCTCTGCAGTACAGTGCTCCGCAACGCATTGTTCCACAACACAGTGCTCCGCAATACAGTGCTTTGCAACACAGTGCTCTGCAATGCAGTACCCCGCAACACAGTGCTCTGCTCCACAATGCAGGGCTCTGCAATACAGTGCTCCTCAAATTAGTGCTCTACAGTACAGTGCTTTGCAACACATTGGTCCGCAACGTAGTATCCCGCAACACAGTGCTCCACAACGCAGTGCTCCGCAATGCAGTGCTCCGCAATGCAGTGCTCCACAATACAGCACTGGGTCATCCTGCAGTAGAGAGACAAAGGGACAAAGTGACACAGTGCTCTGCAATACAGTGCTCCACAATGCAGTACTCGGCAATACAGTGCAGTGCTCCGCAATGCAGTGCTCCGCAATGTAGTGCTCCACAATGGGTTTTGCAATGTGCTCTGCAGTACAGTGCTCCACAATGCATTGCTCCACAACACATTGCTCTGCAATGCAGTGCTCTGCAACGTAGTGCTCCGCAATGCAGTGCTTTGCAATACAGTGCTCCACAATGGGCTTTGCAATGGGTTCTGCAGTAAAGTGCACCGCAACGCATTGTTCCACAATGCAGTGTTCCGCAATACAGTGCTTTGCAACACAGTGCTCTGCAATGCAGTGCTCTGCAACACAGTGGTCCACATAGCAGTGCTCTGCAACGTAGTGCTCCGCAATGCAGTGCTCCGCAATACAGTGCTTTGCAACACAGTGCTCTGCAATGCCGTGCTCCACAATGCAGTGCCCCGCAACAAAGTAATCCACCATGCAGTGCTCTGCAAATGGTGGTCTGCATTCTGGTTCTCCGCAATGCAGTGTTCAGCAACACAGTGCTCCTCAACTCGGTGCTCCACAATGCAGTGTTCCGCAATACAGTGCTCTGCAATGCAGTGGTCTGCAATACGGTGAACTGCAATGCAGTGCTCTGCAATACAGCACTGGGGCATCCTGCAGGAGAGAGACACGGGAACAGAGTGACACAGCGCTCCACAATACAGTACTCTGCAGTACAGAGCTGGGGTATCCTGTAGGAAAGAGACACAGGGACAGAGTGACAAAGTGCTCCACAATACAGTGCTCTGCAATGCAGTGCTGTGCAATATAGTGCTCTGCAATGCAGTGCTCCACAACGTAGTGCTCCACAATGGGCTTTGCAATGAGCTCTGCAGTATAGTGCTCCTCAACATATTGCTCCACAATGCATTGTGCCGCAATGCAGTGCTGTGCAACGTAGTGCTCCGCAATACACTGATTTGCAACACAGTGCTCCGCAATGCAGTGCTAAACAGCACAGTGCTCCACAATTCAGTGCTCTGCAATGCAGTGCTCCACAATACAGTGCTCCACAATACAGTGCTCTGCAATGCAGTGCTCCGCAATATAGTGCTGGGGCATCCTGCAGGAGAGAGACACAGGGACAGAGTGACACAGTGCTCCGCACTGCAGTTCTCCACAGTACAGTGCTCCGCAATGCAGTGTTCAGCAACACAGTGCTCCTCATCACGGTGCTCCACAATGCAGTGCTCCACAATACAGTGCTCTGCAGAACAGTGCTTTGCAACACATTGCTCCTCAACACGGTGCTCCGCAATGCAGTGCTCCACAAGGCAGTGCTCCACAACAAAGTAATCCACCATGCAGTGCTCTGCAATAGAGTGCTCTGCATTCTGGTGCTCCGCAATGTAGTGTTCAGCAACACAGTGCATCTCAACTCAGTGCTCCACAATGCAGTGCTCTGCAATGTAGTGCTCCGCAATACAGTGCTCTGCAATGCAGTGCTCCGCAATATGGTGCTCTGCAATGCAGTGCTCTGAAATACAGCACTGGGGCATCCTGCAGGAGAGAGACACAGGAACAGAGTGACACAGTGCTCCACAATACAGTGCTCCGCAACACAGTGCTTTGCAACAAAGTTCTCAACAATACAGTGCTCTGCAATACAGTGCTCCACAATGCAGTATTCCGCAACGTAGTGCTCCACAATGCGCTTTGCAATGAGCTCTGCAGTACAGTACTCTTCAACATATTGCTCCACAATGCATTGCTCCGCAATGCAGTGCTCTGCAACGTAGTGCTCTGCAATACAGTGCTTTGCAACATAGTGCTCCGCAATGCAGTGCTAAACAGCACAGTGCTCCGCAATTCAGTGCTCTACAATGCAGTGCTCCACAATACAGTGCTCCGCAATATAGTGCTGGGGCATCCTGCAGGAGAGAGACACAGGGACAGAGTGACACAGTGCTCCGCAATCAGTGCTCCACAGTACAGTGCTCCTCAATGCAGTGTTCAGCAACACAGTGCTCTTCAACATGGTGCTCCACAATGCAGTGCTCCACAATACAGTGCTCTGCAGAACAGTGCTTTGCAACACAGTGCTCCTCAACACGGTGCTCCGCAATGCAGTGCTCCGCAATGCAGTGACCCGCAACAAAGTTATCCACCTTGCAGTGCTCTGCAATACGGTGCTCTGCATTCTGGTGCTCCGCAATGCAGTGTTCAGCAACACAGTGCTCCTCAACTCGGTGCTCCACATTGCAGTGATCTGCAATGTAGTGCTCCACAATACAGTGCTCTGCAATGCAGTGCTCCGCAATATGGTGCTCTGCAATGCATTGCTCTGCAATACAGCACTGGGGCATCCTGCAGGAGAGAGACACAGGAACAGAGTGACACAGTGCTCTACAATACAGTGCTCCGCAACACAGTGCTCCACAATACAGTGCTCCGCAACGCAGTACTCTGCAATACAGAGCTGGGGTATCCTGTAGGAGAGAGACACATGGACAGAGTGACAAAGTGCTTCACAATACAGTGCTCTGCAATGCAGTGATCTGCAATACAGTGCTCCACAATGCAGTGCTCCGCAATGTAGTGCTCCACAATGGGCTTTGCAATGTGCTCTGCAGTACAGTGCTTCGCAACGCATTGTTCCACAATGCAGTGCTCCTCAATACAGTGCTTTGCAACACAGTGCTCTGCAATGCATTGCTCTGCAACACAGTGCTCTACAAAGTAGTGCTCTGCAACATAGTGCTCTGCAATGCAGTACTCCGCAATACAGTGCTTTGCAACACAGAGCTCTACAATGCGTGCTCCACAACGCAGTGCTCAGCAATGCAGTGCTCTGCAATGCAGTGCTCCGTAATACAGCGCTGGGGAATCATGCAGGAGAGAGACACAGGGAAAGAGTGACACAGTGCTCCACAATGCAGTGCTCTGCAATGCAGTGATCCACATTGCAGTGTTCAGCAACACAGTGCTCCTCAACATGGTGCTCCACAATGCAGTGATCCGCAATGCAGTGCTCTGTGATGCAGTTCTTTGTAACACAGTGCTCCTCAACACGGTGTTCTGCAATGCAGTGCTCCACAATGCAGTACCCTGCAACACAGTGCTCCGTAATACAGTGCTATGCAATCTGGTGCTCCGCAACGCAGTGCTACGCAACACAGTGCTCCTCAATACAGTGCTCTGCAATACAGTGCTCCGCAGTACAGTGTTCAGCAATGCTGTGCTCCACAGTACAGTGCTCCGCAATGCAGTGTTCTGCAATACAGTGCTTCACAATACAGTGCTCCGCAATGTAGTGCTCCACAACGGGCTTTGCAATGGACTCTGCAGTACAGTGCTAAGCAATGCATTGTTCCGCAATACAGAGCTCCGCAAGACAGTGCTCCGCAAGACAGTGCTCCACAAGACAGTGCTCCGCAATATAGTGCTGGGGCATCCTGCAGGAGAGAGACACAGGGACAGAGTGACACAGTGCTCCGCAATGCAGTGCTCTGCAATACGTTGATTCGCAATACAGTGCTACTGAATATAGTGCTCTGCAGTACAGTGCTCTGCAATGCAGTGCGCCACCATACAGTGCTCTGCAATGTAGTGCTCTGCAATGGGCTTTGCAATGGGCTCTGCAGTACAGTGCTCCGCACCGCAGTGCTCCACAAAGCAGTTCTCCACAATGCAGTGCTCTGCGATGCAGTGCTCTGCAATACAGTGCTCTGCAATACAGTGCTTTGTAACACAGTGCTCCTCAACATGGTGTACCGCAATGCAGTGTCCCGCAACACAGTGCTCCGCAATATGGTGCTCTGCAATCTGGTGCTCCGCAATGCAGTGCAACGCAACCCAATTCTCCTCAATACAGTGCTCTGCAATACAGTGCTCTGCAGTTCAGTGGTCAGCAATGCAGTGCTCCGCAATGCAATGCTCTGCAATACAGTGCTCCGCAATACAGTGCTCCACAATGAAGTTTGCAATGGGCTCTGCAGTACAGTGCTCCACACCGCATTGTTCCACAATGCAGTGCTCTACAATACAGTGCTCCGCAATGCAGTGATCCACAATACAGTGCACCCCAATGCAGTGCTCCACAGTACAGTGCTAGGGCATTCCGCAGGAAAAACACACAGGGACAGAGTGACACAGTGCTCCTCACTGCAGTGCTCTGCAATGCAGAGTTCCACAACGCAGTGCTCCACAATACAGCGCTGGGGCATCCTGCAGGAGAGAGACACAGGGACAGAGTGACACAGTGTTCCGCAATGCAGTGCTCCGCAACGCAGTGTTCCGCAATGCAGTGCTCCGCAATGCAGAACTCTGCAATACAGAGCTGGGGCATCCTGCAGGAGAGAGACACAGGGACATAGTGACACAATGCTCCGCAGTACAGTGCTCTGCAATGCAGTGTTCAGCAACACAGTGCTTTTCAACATGGTGCTCCGCAATGCAGTACTCTACGATTCAGTGCTCTGCAATACAGTGCTCTGCAATACAGTGCTCTGCAATACAGACAACAACACCTGTACTTAGGGCAAGATGTGGGTCAATTCGGCCAGATATATAAAGAATAAATCACAAGTGCTTTAAAAACATTACGTGCACATGTACCATATAATTAAACTTATTATTGTCACAAATACAGACTACTTATACCATACAACAGTAAGGGGAACAAGCGATCTATAATGGATTTCATTATTATATATCGTGACAAGAGGATAATATCTGTACCTCTAATACATATATGCTCAACCTCTAAAACCACACATAATGATAATAATTAAATAAAGCAATGAAGCTCCCACTTCTCTAGTAAAGAGTAATAGGGCACATGAGGCCCCTCGTATTAGTTAAGCATAAGTCATATCAGCACAAGTGTACACACAATGATACATATACACAAATATCACAATACACACATATTAATACCAAAATAACGACACACAAAATAGGAGATCGCAAAGTGTGGAAAAGGCAACCAACAGCCCATACACTTTCCAAATTCTATATTCAATATATAATCAGCAAATCTGGTCACAGATCCACCCATCTATCTTACAAAAATGGTGAAAAAGATAATTCCTCATTTAGCTGCATCATGGTTTACAGATGTCAACATTATGCAAATGAATGTGAATAGTAACTGCCGCTGAGTGGTGTATGCAGATTAAAGGCCCTGATGAATTCTTGGTTCTGTTACAAGCCAAACATTGACTCTGCATTGGCTGGCAATTAATAGTTAACAACCAATAGTTGATGCCTAGACACAGCCCAGCCCCTTACTTCTGATTGGTCCACAGTAACATGACCAATACCACAGTTATTTTTCTGCTGTTTATTAAGAGCGGTGAACCAATGTACACTCCACCTCTATTGTACACAGAGCTTGCCTTTGTTTTTCTATTTTTCAACTGAAGCTGGGACCATCCGCATCCACAGGAAAAAAAATTGACAGTTCTCCAGTACACAGTCTGAAACCAGCATGACAAACCAAGAACAGTTAACACATAAGTTATGCTGCATTTTTACAGAATCCTAGTGTTGAGCATTGTCTTTCTTTATCGTGGAGATTTTTATTTATGACAGATGTCAACTTTATGCAAATGATGTGAATATTAAGTGCCGCTGAGTGGTGTATGCAGATTAGAGGCCCTGATGAATTCTTGGTCCTGTTATTAGCCAAACATTGACTCTGCATTGGCTGGCAATTAATAGTTAACAACCAATAGGAGATGACTTTGTTATTGTGAATGGAGACTCTCCCACTGCTTTCCCAGTGGTTGCCTAGACACAGTCCAGCCCCTTATTTCTGATTGGTCCACAGTAACATGACCATTATAGCAGTTATTTTTCTGCTGTTTATTAAGAGCGGTGAACTAATGTACACTACACCTCTATTGTACACAAAGCTTCCCTTTGTTTATCTCTTTTTTCAACTGTTGCTGGGACCATCCACAGGAAAATCCATTGACAGATCTCCTGTAAACAATCTGAAACCAGCAACAATAAACTAAAATGGTTAACTCATAAGTTAACCTACATTTTTACAGAATCCTAGTGTTGAGCACTGTCTTTCTTTATCATGGAGATTTTTATTTATGACAGATGTCAACTTTATGCAAATGAATGTGAATATTAAGTGCCGCTGAGTGGTGTATGCAAATTAGAGGCCTTGATGAATACTTTGTTCTGTTACAAGCCAAACATTGACTCTGCATTGGCTGGCAATTAATAGTTAACAACCAATAGTTGATGCCTAGACACAGCCCAGCCCCTTACTTCTGCTTGGTCCACAGTAACATGACCAATACCACAGTTATTTTTCTGCTGTTTATTAAGAGCGGTGAAGTGAACCAATGTACACTCCACCTCTATTGTACACAGAGCTTGCCTTTGTTTCTCTATTTTTCAACTCAAGCTGGGACCATCCGCATCCACAGGAAAAAAAATTGACAGTTCTCCAGTACACAGTCTGAAACCAGCATGACAAACCAAGAACAGTTAACACATAAGTTAACCTGCATTTTTTACAGAATCCTTTGTGTTGAGCACTGCCTTTCTTTATCATGGAGATTTTTATTTATGACAGATGTCAACTTTATGCAAATGATGTGAATATTAAGTGCTGCTGAGTGGTGTATGCAGATTAGAGGCCCTGATGAATTCTTGGTTCTGTTATTAGCCAAACATTGACTCTGCATTGGCTGGCAATTAATAGTTAACAACCAATAGGAGATGACTTTGTCATTGTGAGTGGAGACTCTCCCACTGCTTTCCCAGTGGTTGCCTAGACGCAGTCCAGCCACTTATTTCTGATTGGTCCACAGTAACATGACCAACATAGCAGTTATTTTTCTGCTGTTTATTAAGAGCGGTGAACCAATGTACACTCCACCTCTATTGTACGCAAAGTTTTCCTTTGTTTATCTATTTTTTCAACTGTTGCTGGGACCATCCACAAAAAAACCCATTAACAGTTCTCCTGTAAACAGTCTGAATGCAGCATATCACATCAAGAATGGTTAACGCATAAGTTAACCTGCATTTTTACAGAATCCTAGTGTTGAGCACTGCCTTTCTTTATCATGGAGATTTTTATTTATGACAGATGTCAACTTTATGCAAATGATGTGAACATTAAGTGCCGATGAGTGGTGTATGCAGATTAGAGGCCCTGATGAATTCTTGGTTCTGTTATTAGCCAAACATTGACTCTGCATTGGCTGGCAATTACTAGTTAACAACCAATAGGAGATGACTTTGTCATTGTGAGTGGAGACTCTCCCACTGCTTTCCCAGTGGTTGCCTAGACACAGTCCAGCCCCTTATTTCTGATTTGTCCACAGTAACATGACCAATACAGCAGTTATTTTTCTGCTGTTTATTAAGAGCGGTGAACCAATGTACACTCCACCTCTATTGTACACAGAGCTTCCCTTTGTTTATCTACGCATAAGTTAACCTGCATTTTTACAGAATCCTAGTGTCCGACGCCTCTTCCCTGGGCTCCCGGAGGCGCCTCCAGGCCCGAGGGGCGCCCGTCCGCACTCATCGGCTGAACTTCCGCGAATCGCAGTACCCGATTCGGCCCGCCGGGGGGGCGCTGCCGCCGGGGGGAGAGGGGGCCGGGCGCCGGGCTCCGCCGGACGCCCGGCGCTGCCCCGTATCGGCCTCGGAAAGGGGAGTCGGGGGAACGGGAGGCTGGAAGTCCCGGAGAGAGACCTCCGCGGTTCCGCCTTCGACCACCGGGGGGCGCCGCACGCCCGTTTGCACGGGCCCGTCCAGGTGTCTCCCGGCAGGGCTCTCCCAAACCCTCTCCCAGGGCCCCGCTCCGGGAGTCCGACTGCATCCGCGCTCCGCTTCCAGAGAGGAGGCCGGCGGCCGGGGAGTGCTGGTACCAGGCTCCTGGAGCCCTGCCTGGGCAGCCTAGGGACGGGAGAGGGCCCCGGCTCTGCTGCTCTCCGCGCTCCGTGCCTCTTCTGCCACGGGTCCTTTCGCAGGAGCTCCAGGGAAACGGGCTTATCGGCCCCGGACAGAGTCCCAGCTCTCTCGCTCGCCTCGTTGGTACCTACTGATCCGGCGGAGGTGTGCTCCGGTGGGTAGCGAAACGAGCGGCCGAGGGCGTGCTCGACCCAGGCTTCCCACTCTCCTCCCCGAACCCCTGGAAGCGCCGGCGGGCCGCGGGCGCCCCGGTCCGCACTCATCCGCGACACTTCCGCGCGGGAGGCCGACGCTTGCCGGCCGCATCCCCCGGCCCGCGGGGGCCCGGGGGGTGGCCCGACGCGTGCGGGGGGAGGCGGCGAGGGCGCCCCCCGGTGGCCAGCGGTGGCTCGGACCACGCCACTCGGGGGGGAACGGCGGCGCGCGACCCGCCCCGGCCCCCTTGGCCCAGGGAACGGGCAGGCGGCGCTCAGGCGGTCCCCAGATCCCCGCAGCGGCGCCCCCCGGTGGCCGCCTGACGCCACTGCGGGGGTTGCAGATTCCGTGTGTCCTCTCGGATAAAAAAAGAAACAATTCCTGTCGGGCGAAAGTAAGTGGGATGGAGGGCCGCCGGCTTGCGGGCAGCGGCGCCCCCTGCTGGCTGGTTGAAGGGAAGAACGGAACGAGATAAACAGAAAAAGAAAAAAAATTCAAAAAAGCACTCGCCCCAAACAGATGAAAGGTACCCGGTCCGCCCGGATGAACCCCCCCCCCCGTGTCCCCGCCGCGGCGCCCCCCCGCTGGCCAGCCGAGGGAATGCACGATTGAGAGGGGGGGAAAAGTGAAAAACAGGCAAAAGACAAAAACACCCCACCCATTTAAATGCAAAGTCCCCGGGCGGCCAGAAGCGGCCGCCGGTCAGCGCGCGCGGTGCCCCCCGCTGGCCGGTTGAAGGGAAGAACGGAACGAGACTAAAACAAATTTCAAAAAAAGCACTCGCCCCAAACAGATGAAAGGTACCCGGTCCGCCCGGATGAACCCTCCCCCGTGTACCTGCCGCGGCGCCCCCCGCTGGCCAGCCGAGGGAATACACGATTGAGAGAGGGGAAGTGAAAAACAGGCAAAAGACAAAAACACCCCACCCATTTGAATGCAAAGTCCCCGAGCGGCCGCCGGTCCGCGCGCGCGGCGCCCTCCGCTGGCCGGTTGAAGGGAAGAACGGAACGAGACTAAAAGAAAAAAAATGTCAAAAAAGCACTCGCCCCAAACAGATGAACCCTCCCCTGGCCAGCCGAGGGAATACACGATTGAGAGGGGAAAATAAAACAGGCAAAAGACAAAAACACCCCACCGATTTAAATGCAAAGTTCCCGAGCGGCCGAGGGTGGCCGCCAGTCCGCGCGCTCGGCGCCCCCCGCTGGCCACGTAAAAAAATAATAATAAAAGAATCCACCGTTGTGAATTTGCGATGTGTCCGGGGCGGCAGCGGCGCCCCCTGGTGAGGGGAAATAAATGAAAGATTTTTTAAATTGTTTTTTTTTTATTTTCCCCCCCCTTTTAAAAGACGACCCCGCACACCCCAGATAAATGAAAAGTGCCCGGGCCTCAGAGCGCCGCCGGTTGCTCGCTTGAGGATGGGTATAAAAAATTTTTATAAAAAAAATAAAAAGGGGGGGGGGGGAGGGGGGGGAATAAATAAACAAATAAATGACAAGCACCTAGGCTGCCATTTCCCCATCTGGAGTTGAGAGGAGAGAGAGGAAGAAGACAAAAAAAATAATATAATAATAATAATAAAATAGGAGGAACAAAAAAAAAAAGGGGGTAAAACAATACCAAAAAAAAATTATATCTATCAATTAAAATAAGTAAATAAGTAAATTTAAAAAAAAAAAAAGCAGGAAGAGACTACCCGGCCTGTCTGTCGGATCGTTTCTCCCCCGCTCCCCGCTGCGGCACCCCCCGCTGGCCGCCTGGCGGCACGGCAGGCTCTTCGAAAGAGACGGGTCCTTCAAAAAATGGAAAGGGAAGAGATCAGTAAAGACAAGATAGAATTGAAATGATATTTAAAAAAAAAGAATAAAAAAAAAAAAGAAAATCTGTCTACATCTACTACCTACAGATACGTACAGTATAGATAGAAAATGAAATAGTGAACGGACGGACGGACGGACGGATGGATGGATGGATGAGAGAGAAGAACAACCCGGGCTCCCTCCGGCTTCTGCAGCCCGGGCTCGCTCCGGCTTCCGCGGCCCGGGCTCCGTACATACAGACAGAAAATGAAATAATGGACGGATGGATGGAAGAAAAGAACAGCCCAGGCTCTCGCCGGCTTCCGCAGCCTGAGCACCCGCCGGCTTCCGCACCCCAGGCTCCCTCCGTCTTCCGCGGCCCGGGCTCCCTCCAGCTTCCGCGGCCCAGGCTCCGTACATACAGACAGAAAATGAAATAATGGACGGATGGATGGAAGAGAAGAACAGCCCGGGATCTCGCCGGCTTCCGCAGCCCGGGCACCCGCCGGCTTCCGCAGCCCGGGCTCCGTACATACAGACAGAATATGAAATAACGGATGGATGGAAGAGAAGAACAGCCCGGGCTCTCGCCGGCTTCCGCAGCCCGGGCACCCGCCGGCTTCCGCGGCCCGGCTCCATACATACAGACAGAAAATGAAATAACGGACGGATGGATGGAAGAGAAGAACAGCCCGGGATCTCGCCGGCTTCCGCGGCCCGGGCTCCATACATACAGACAGAAAATGAAATAACGGACGAATGGATGGAAGAGAAGAACAGCCCGGGATCTCGCCGGTTTCCGCAGCCCGGGCACCCGCCGGCTTCCGCATCCCGGGCACCCGCCGGCTTCCGCGGCCCGGGCTCCATACATACATATAGACAGAAAATAGGATTTTGGTACTTACCAGGTAAATCCTTTTCTTTGAATCCATAGGGGGCACTGGAGTACTCTAGGGATATGGACGGTTCCACAGGAACTAGGCACTGAATAGTTAAACTTTGACTATACCTCCCCTCCATATCCCTGAGTACCTCAGTGTTTTTTACTGAGCCGAACTGGAGCTATAGAGGTTGACAATGGAGAAATACATATAACCAAAAACGGACAACATTAAAGTTGACACAAAACTAAACTGACAACTAACAGTTGACACCAACCCGATAGAATTTCTAATTTGAAACAGTCGGTAAGAGTGTGTTACCATAAAATTCTCTGCACTTACCACAACCAGTTAAACAACTGCTCTGGGTGGGCGTCCAGTGCCCCCTATGGATTCAAAGAAAAGGATTTACCTGGTAAGTACCAAAATCCTATTTTCTTTTTCATCCACTA